>NC_058084.1:163894409-164195520 GCF_014858855.1 Bufo gargarizans
GTTATCTCGAGTCAACAAAGTGGCAGCAGGGCCTCTCCTGACTAACGTTTACAAATCAAAAATACTACGGTGACATTCCCTATAATTTTTTATTAATCATTCCAATAACTGGGCATCTTAAGAGTCCTGTATTGTTATTTATAGTCACTACCTCCCTCAGTCGGGAGTGGGTAATTGCCACGCGCCCCCTCCTTAACTTGAAAGCTTATGCTTCAATACTTTGTCCCACATTTCGGCTCGTTTACATTTAATTTCATCCATTGACCTGCCTTGCATGTGGTATCCTTTTCTCAGGCTCCCTCTCCGGCCTGGAACCCTGATTCCCTGCCACCCGTGATCACCATGGTAGGCGCATAAAAGAACATCGAAAGTTGATAGAACAGATATCAAATTGGATTGTGAACATCACGGGGATGTGCAACATGGTGGTGCAGTAAGTGTGCCCACGCCTACACGAACTGACTGGCAGGGGTCAGCCCCTGCAACTTCTGGGTCTCCAAATTGGGCACATGGCCTGAGTTTGCTCTTTACCCCTTGGAGGTGCTGGCCTGCCCTGCAGCCAGTGTATGGGCCTGAATGTGTGTTTAGCACGACTGGAGGGGGTTATCACAGGTTATATTCCCCAATGTTTTGGGGTGTACCCTAATTTAAAAAAATATAAATAAATTTTAAACCAAAAAGCAGTGTAGGCTACCTCCTCCTCCTCCACTGCCGCTTCCACATACGCCGTTACATCCACCGCCTCCTCAACCTCCTACTCCATATGGCCCTCGTCCTCCTAGATCAAGATTATTATCATTAGTCATTTCCCTATCCACATTTGTTTGAAGAGCACTTGCCATGCGCTTAACCACTTTTTGATGCCATTTGCAGCCCTCTAGCCCATTCCATGACATTTTTACAGACATTTTAGTGCTCAAAAGTTTAGGTCCCCATTGACTTCAATGGGGTTCAAGTTCGGGTAAAGTTCAGGTCCCGAACTCAAACTTTTTTGTGAAGTTCGGCCGAACCTGTCGAACCCAAACATCCAGGTGTCCGCTCAACTCTATTTGTCCCACATTTCCACTCGATTACATTTCATTTCATCCATTGACCTCCCTTGGATGTGGTATCTCTTTCTTAGCTTCCCTCTCCGGCCTGGAATAAATGTTACTGGTGGGCCCTAGGTACCCCAGTCCGACACTGTCCACATCCACCACCTCCTCAACCACCTACTCCATATGGACCTCGTCCTCCTAGATCAAGATTATTATTTTTTATTTTTTACGTATTGTATGTTATTTAAAGTCATTTCCCTATCCACATTTGTTTTCAGAGCATTTGCCATGCTCTTAACCACATTTTGATGCCATTTGCAGCCCTCTATAGCTCTTTCCATGACATTTTTACAGACATTTTAGTGCTCAAAAGTTCAGGTCCCCATTGACTTCAATGTGGTTCAGGTTTCAAGTTCGGGTCCCGAACTCTAACTTTTTTGTGAAGTTCAGCCGAACCCGTCGAACCCGAACATCCAGGTGTCCGCTCAACTCTATTTAAGAGCCTTTCACACGAGCAAGTTTTCCGTATTGGTGCAATGCTTGAATTCAATGCATTGGACCCACGCTGAATCCTGACCCATTGAATTATATCGATCTGTGTACATGAGTGTTGATTTTTATGCATCATCTCTGCTTTATGTGAAAATCGCTGCATTTTCTACATTCTGCGTAAATGCCTAAATAGGGCTTTCATGAAAAATGCATTGCTTCTGTATACAGAGTGTATTTCATTTATTGTTGCTAGGAGATGTTTATAATTTTAGTTTTTTTTGCACGCATGAAAAACACATATAAACTGATTGCACCCGCATGGAATAAACTGAACCACGGAACCCAATCGCAGACAAAACAGACTGCACTTGCGTGCATAAACTTTAGCTTTTTCCTGAACAGATCCGGATACAATCCATATCTTTCATATCTTTCATGTGAAAGGGGCCTTAAAAGGGCCAGGTTCTGGCAGGTATTAGCCTCACAGATACCCACCGTGTGTGTAGGATAGGTGAAAAATAACAATCATTCTGGGCACAATTAGACTCTGGTGTGCCTGTTGAAGAAACTCAAAAATCCTAGCCATGGTACAAGACCTACTCAGAAGTTGGGGGCGTGCACCAACAAAAAGCCTTCTGGAAGAGTGCCGCAGTTATTTTTGTGCTTACAAGACCTACTGAAAAGTGTCATGATACTGTTCAGAAAAATGAATAAGTTCTATTCAAAATCTCAGCGGAGACCCTCATGTATATAATCCATTTTAATTATATATTGTTTTTATTGCATCTTGTGCATGCCTGACCTACTCTGTACTTGGTATAAAGGTTATGGTAAACCATTGATGAACAATGACCTGTGTGGAGATTCGCTCTGGTAGTTAGGATTAGCGGGTACAGCACAGAAGCAAAGTGCAAGTTCTTGGTTCAAAACATCAGTGTTTATTCACACATAAAAACAAAAACAAAAACGCTTGGTGATCGTTCACACACATGAAAAGTTAATATACAAAATAGTTACCTTTTCTCCTGGGTGTTACTTCACACCCTGTTGGAAGTTCTGCTTTGTCAAGTCCACAGGCAGGTGTTAGGTGGCCTATTCACCCTCACAGGGGTCTTAGCCCTCCAGCCCAGCTCAAGCTGCAGATCCCAACACAGCCCACACATCACATCACACAGACCTCCTGAGCTCCACTGTCAGACTGAGGTAATCCTCTCCACCTGGCAGTGCTGGCTGGTGCCGGCAAAACCCGGCCTGGAACATGGGGAGTAGTCAACCACCCATCACTTTGACTACTTCCAGTAAGAGCTGTCCCAGATCAGCTATTACAGCCATACTAAGTAGCAAGGTGTCAAACAGCAACTGCTGCTGACACATAAAAACAGGCTCTTACGCCACCGAGGTCAGAAACCTTGGTGACACATACCTATCATCCACGATGATTCCTTGTACCTTCTTACACCTGTCACATACCTGCAAGAAGATGTTTAGTATAATCTTTTTATCCTGGCTGAAAAAGTGTTTCAGACGACACATTATTGTCAAAGGCCTGACATATTGCTTGGTGTACTGCATTGCCACAATAAATCTGATGAGGGCCTCCTCTAGATTTGAAGGTTGGGAAGAAAAATTGAGATTTTCTAAAGGTGACAATCCACTGTATAAGTAGACATTGAATTACTTAGCTCAATAGGAATTGATTTATACGTTAGAGTTGACCTTCTATGTGGAGATATCATAACCCACATCCTGGTTTGTACAGTACCTGTCTATAACAGAAATTATAATAAACTGATAAATATTTACTTCTTTAACTGCTGATGTAAGTAAACATTGTCATCTTTATAGCTGTGATATTTCTATTTGTATATTTGGTATGAATTACAGTAGTGTGAGGGTCAAAGTTTTTACCAGCAATTTCTGATTATATTTTGCTTTTTGTCATTTTAATTAGTGTAATTTATGACACAATTTAGAAAGGTGTTATAAATGCACCTCGTATCTTGGGCACTGCGTGTGTATGTAATGCTCTGATGTTTAGAAACTTGGACACTGTATATGTTTGTGCCAGGGGTTATTGTAGATAAATTGGGTAAAAATACCAGATGGAAAAAAGTTTTATCAACAAAGTGAAGAAACAAAAATAAAGTATAATAATAAGTAATATATTTGTAGTTGACAATACTGATATTAACCCCTTAGTGACCACCAATGTGCCTTTTTACAGCAGTCACTAAGGGGCCTTAGACTTGACCATCACCTTTTTCAGCGATCCAGTCTAAGCTCTACACAAGTCTCCCATGCAGCGGAAAGCAGGGGCTTAGTTCTGATATGAGAGCCGCACTCCTGCTTTAATGGCCCGGATCGACAGAAGCGCCAATCTGGGCCATTTAATCCCTTATATACCAGACAAGTGAGTGGTTACAGAAGGAGCAGACTCACTCTGTCTCCCATCGGCACCCCACAAATGAGATTGCGGGGTACCTGATGTCAGTGCACACAGGCTGGAGCCTAATGAAGGCCTCAGGCCTGCCCTCAGCATGTGCACCTTTTTTCAGTTTTACAGCACACTTGCCACTTTTCAAAAGCGGATGGGAAAGTGGTCGTAGTTAAGTATGTTGATGAGCTTCATTCCACATTTATTACTATGACTTTTGTAATGTCACCCAAAAAATTCCAATAGGGGGTGTTGTAAATAAAGTGAAGTAGCATTTCTAGACAAAAGTGCAAGTTTTAAAGGGCATCTGTCAGCAGATTTTTACCTATGACATTGGCTGACCTGTTGCATGTGCACTTAGCATTTGAAGGCATCTGGGTTGGTCCCATGTTCATATTTGCCTGCTAAGAAAAAATTATGTTTTAATATATGCAAATGAACTTCTAGGAGCAACTGGGGTGTTGCCATTACACCTAGAGGCTCTGCTCTCTGTGCAACTGCCGTGCCTCCTGCTATTTGATTGACAGGGCCAGGCGATGCAAACTCAAGCAATTACTGACTTTAAGGACTTACCCCCCCCCCCCATATGTCTATATAAAAGCTACTAAGAAATAATTAAAGTTCAAATCAGTGTTATAAAACACAAATTTTAATAAAACATTTGTGTACAGTAGTCATAGACGAACATCGGCCAGGACGATTTGTGAACGCGATTGCACAAACGCGATCAAATGTTGGAGAACCGCAAGTTCACGGCGGGCCCCATTCACTATAATGGCAAGCGAACCTGAAAAACCTTCAGGTCATATTTTCAGCCACCAAATACTTACTAGAAGTGCAGAAATCGTCCCACAACATGGACAGTGACATACCAGAGGGAGATCAATGGCAAAAATTCCCACAAAAAATATGTATTTTAATCAGGGGCAATTTCTATGCGTCTGAAAAAGAAATTGTCAAAAATGTGCCCTGCTGGAGCCTAGGAAATTTTTATTTTAGGCCACGGAAATACAGGCCCTAAACATTAGGCATTCACCAGACAGAAAACATCAAGTGATTATGTGGCTGGAGGTATATTAGATGGTCAATGGATATCAATTTTACTGCAAGCTAATGGACTACAGGCCCCAAAAATGATTCATTCACCGTACAGAAAAGAACAATTGATAATGTGGCTGGAGGTACATTAGGCGGTCACCATATAACAATTTTACTGTTGGCCAGTTAGATTACAGGCCCAAAAAAATTATGCATTAACCCTACATAAAAGATCAAGTGATTATGTGGCTGGAGGAATATTAGACGGTCACCGTAAAACAATTTTATTGTTGGCCAGTTAGATTACAGGCCCCAAAAACGATGCATTCAACGTACATAAAAGATCAAGTGATCATGTGGCTGGAGGTATATTAGTCAGTCGATGGATATCAATTTTACTGCAGGCCAATGGACTACAGGCCCCAAAAATTATTAATTCACCGGACAGAAAACATCAAGTGATTATGTGGCTGGAGATATATTAGACGGTCGATGGATATCAATTTTACTGCAGGCCAGTGGACTACAGGCCCCAAAAATTATGCATTCACCGTACAGAAAACATCAAGGGATTATGTGGCTAGAGGTACATTAGGCAGTCACCGTAAAACAATTTTATTGTTGGCCAGTTAGATTACAGGTCCCAAAAACTATGCATTCAACGTACATAAAAGATCAAGTGATCATGTGGCTGGAGGTATATTAGTCAGTCGATGGATATCAATTTTACTGCAGGCCAGTGGACTACAGGCCCCAAAAATTATTAATTCACCGGAGAGAAAACATCAAGTGATTATGTGGCTGGAGGTATATTAGATGGTCATTGGATATCAAATGATAATAGTAGAAATTCGATAACATGTGGTCATCACAGGTGTTGAATTCTTCCATGACCCCAAAAATTAGGCATTCACTGGACAGAAAATAACTTTTATGCCGCTGTATTTACATAAGACAGGGATTATTATTTGTTCTGGGTGGTGGCGGATATGTGTGGGCTGGCATGAGGAAATTAAATTAAACATGGTCGTCATAGGTGTTGAATTCCTCCGAGATCCATGCCTCATTTATTTTTAGAAATGTGAGGTCGTCCACACTGTCGTGAGCTAGGCGAGTGCGCTTATCGGTCACAATCCCCCTTCTGCGCTGAACGTCCTTTCGGAAAGGACACTGAACGAGGGGCAAGCCAAGAGTTCCATGGCAAATTATGCCAGCTCTGGCCACAGGTCAAGCCTGCACACCCAGTAGTCTGCTTCTCAGAGCATCCACATCGGCCGTTAACCCGATGTAGTCGGACACCTGTCGATCTAGGCGTTCCCTGAGACTGGATCCAGAGGGCGGGTGTCGATGGGTTGGCTGCAAGAATGATCTCATATTCAAAGTAACCAATACATCTTCAAACCGCCCTATTCTTGCTTGTGCTGTAGGATTGGTACCCACAACTGTTTCTCTGTGGGTGTGAATTCCTCAACAGCAGAATGCAGCATCTTTCGAAGCAAGGCCTAGAAATGCTGCATTCTGACAGCCCTCTGTGATGCTGGTAACATGTCCGTCATTTTGTGTTTGTACCAGGGGTCTAAGTACGTTGCCACCCAGTACTGGTCCCTGCGCTTTTTATACGGGGGTCCCTCTTCAAACACGGGAGCATGAAGACCCCCATTTGCACTAAATTGGAAGCAGTGGAGCGGCCTGTCATTCTCGGTCTCCTCCCCCATCCACGGACAACACCAGGCATCCCAGAAAAGTTTAAGGCCTGCTCCTCTTGCTCCTCCTCCTCCCCCCAGGCACCATCCTCCTCTGACTCCTCTTCAGACTCCTGCTAACTTGTTTCAGATGGAGTAGTGTCACTCCCTGCCCTGTGAGTGATCTGAGAAGATCTGTCAGACTTGCTGCAGTTTATAGTTTCTCTGCTAGTGTGTTTTTTGGATCTCCTGTTCCCAGTTTGTCTTCAGTTAAGTACTCCTTTCTTCCCTTCTGTTGTTTGTACTGGCTAGGCCTTAGGTAGTCGCTGTTTCGTTCATCTTGTGCAAGGAACCGGTTGTCTTTGCCTGCTCCATAGCTGAGGGTTTAGCAGGGCTTAGGTTCGAGTGCATGAACACTTCTACTATCGAGATTTGTTCATGTTGGTAGCAGTCAGGGAAAGGCTCAGGGATTGTCAGGAGGTGACCTTTCCCTGTTCTCTAGCTGTGGGGCCTAGCCTGCTGTTTTGTTTAATTTTGTTGTGTTTGTTTTGCTTCCCTTCCCTCGCCTTCCGTGACAAGTAGACCCCCTGGGAATTCATTCAGCATTGCAACTTTCTCATCTCCCTGCTCCTCGACAGCTTGATCAATGACACAACGCAATGAACGCTCCAGTATCAAGCCGTAAGGTGTGATGTCACTGATGGCACCCTGGCTGTGACTGACCAGTTTGGTGATCTCATCAAATGGCCGCAGAAGTCTGCATGCGTCGTGCATGAGCAGCCACTAGCACAGTGAAAAAAAGCTCCCCAGATCCTTTCCTGCTGCAGAGTTCGTACAGGTAGTTGTTAACAGTGTGTTTCTGCTGGAGCAGCCTATCAAGCATATACAAGGTGGAGTTCCAGCCCGTCGGGCAGTCACAAATGAGATATCTGACAGGCAAGTGGTGTCGCCGCTGAATATCAGCAAGGCGAGCCATGGCCGTGTAAGATCTTCTAAAATGGCCAGAGATTTTACTGGCCTACCGCAAGACGTCCTGGACCCCGGGGTATTTGGCAACGAATCGCTGCACGACTAAGTTCAGGACGTGTGCCATGCACGGCACATGTGTCATTTTGCCCTGTTTCAGCGAGCTCAGCAGATTGGCACTGTTGTCGCACACCACTTTACCAACTGTCAAATTGAGCGGGGTTAGCCACTGATCGGCCTGTGACCACAGAGCTGAAAGGAGTGCAGGACTGGTGTGGCTCTTGGCTTTCAGGCACAACAGCCGCAGCACAGCATGGCAACATCTCACCTGGCACGTCTAATAGGTCCTGTGGAGCTGGAGTGGGTGCAGCGGAAGAGGCGGTAGCAGTGGAAAAGGAGGAGTCAGCCGAGGAGGAGATGGAGGATAGGTAGGAGGAGGAGAAAAAGAAGAGGCAAGCCTGCATGCAATCTGTGGCTGTAACACCAAATCCACACGGGTGCCACAGGTTGCATGCTTGACAGCTGTCAGAAGGTTCACCCAGTGGGTAGTAAAAGTTATGTACCTTCCCTGCCCGTGTTTGCTAAACCAAGTGTCTGTGGTCAGATGTATCTTGGCATCGACACTGTGTGCCAGAGATACATTCACTTGCCGCTGAACATGACCATATAGCTCTGGGATGCCCTTCTGGGAGTAATATTTCCTTCTGGGGACCTTCCATTGCGGTGTGCCAATGGCCACAAATTTTCTAAAGGCATCCGAGTCCACCAGTTTATATGGCAGTAGTTGGCAGGCTAGCAGTTCCGACAAGCTGGTGGTTATCCGGCGTCATTAACTTTTTACGTTCAAACATTTGGGCCACGGAAGCCTGTCTTTTGCCAGATAAATGCGACAATGGCGTGGTGGAAGGTGGAGTGGAGGACAAATGAGAGGAGAGAGGAGAAAGAGAAGAGGCAGTGCGTGGAGCGCTGTGAGTGTGGCTTTGTGGGTTCTGACGGTGTTGCTCCCACTAGGCTTGGTGATGGGAGTCCAGGTGCCTTCTTAAAGCGGTCGTCCCTTTGGTGAGTGTTGGGCTTACAGTGACTTAAGTGTTGATAGCACAGGCTGCAGATGGCAACATTATTGTCAGCAGATGACAAGTTAAAAAAAGTCCACACTGCGGAGCCATGTGCCGGTCCCGGGAGCGCCAGATGTGACCATGCATGGTGGATGGCTCGCTCCAGATACATTTGCAGTATGCTTTTTGCCTCCTGTGCACTGTGAGTTCTGCCTGCTTCTCCTCCTTCTCCTCCCTATCTGCTGCTCCTTCTCTCTCTGAACTCCCCTCCTCTTCCTCTCTTGTGGACACCCATGTGAAGTCCATCGACAAGTCATCATCGTCACCTTCACCACCACTGACATTAGAGATATCGGAGTAGGCAGCAACAGTGGATCTGGGTACTGTTGTCAGACCGCTGGGTGGCGGCCGTTGCTACCTCCTCTTCCTCATCCGATGCCAAGAATGGCTGCACATTAGTAAGGTCTGGGAATGGATGTTAAAATAATTCCTCTGACTTAAGAGGAGGGGCTATGGTGGTGGTGGTGTCTGTAAGGGTGCACACAGCAGAGAGAGTGAGGAGGATGCTGATACAGAGGATGAGGAGGGTGCAGAAGTGGAAGGCTGAGTGAGGCATCCTTTGATGTAATCGCACGCACCTTCTCCAACTTCCCACTTAGGCTGCGGCCTGGTGCACCTGCCCGAACCCTACTACCTGTGCTGAATGGCCTGCCTCTTCCTCTGCCTGTCATTTTTAAAATGACCCTGTGCCAAAGTCCCTAGAGAGGAGCAGTATTTGTGGAAGCAGGTATATCGCAGGCCTCAATCAATATTTTGTGGAAGCAGGTATATCAATAACCTCTATCAGTATTTTGTGGAAACAGGTATATAGAACCCAATAATGAGTATTTGGGCAACAGGTATATCACACCAGTTACAATTAGTTAATAGAATAGCTGTGGTATCTCAGCAGAACCGCACACAACTGCTGCACAATACAATTGCACTATAATATACTTTCTATGTAAGAAGGTATATTATAGGTATATCACACCCCTCAATCAGATTTTTTTTGGGGGGCAAACGGGTATATAACACTAGTTGCAACTACTTATTCTAATAGCGTTTGTCCCTCTATCTAGCTGTGTAATCTCAGCAGAACCGCACACAAATGCAGCACAATACAAATGCACTATATAGAAAATATATTATAGGTATATCACACCCCTCTGTATGTCACATCTATCAATAGCACACCTATACCAGTCCTTAAAAGGACTTTTGTGGCCCTATTAGCTAGCGTTTGGTGTCCCTAACAGTCTGTCCCTGCTCCACACAGCAACCTCTCCCTACAGTGGCAAAAATCAGAATGTAAAATGGCTGCCAGATCGGGTTCTGTTATAGGGTAGGGGCATTTTGTCGCTGTGCAAAAAAAACATGGTGCGTGTGAATATTGCCATATGTTTGTATGTTCAGTGAATTGCAAACGAGCAAAGTTCGCCGCGAAACGAACGCCGGGCGAACCACAAGGCCATCTCTAGAGTACAGGTCCCTAATCCATTTTTTCACATCAACAATATGAAAATATTAGTTAATGATGGCTGATGTCACGAAAATAGTTTAATTGGTATATATTTTGTATCTGGCTCTTTTTTATTATTTTATTTCACATATACGATATTCCTATATATTCACTATATACAGGGAGTGCAGAATTATTAGGCAAGTTGTATTTTTGAGGATTAATTTTATTATTGAACAACAACCATGTTCTCAATGAACCCAAACAACTCATTAATATCAAAGCTGAATATTTTTGGAAGTAGTTTTTAGTTTGTTTTTAGTTTTAGCTATTTTAGGGGGATATCTGTGTGTGCAGGTGACTATTACTGTGCATAATTATTAGGCAACTTAACAAAAAACTAATATATACCCATTTCAATTATTTATTTTTACCAGTGAAACCAATATAACATCTCAACATTCACAAATATACATTTCTGACATTCAAAAACAAAACAAAAACAAATCAGTGACCAATATAGCCACCTTTCTTTGCAAGGATACTCAAAAGCCTGCCATCCATGGATTCTGTCAGTGTTTTGATCTGTTCACCATCAACATTGCGTGCAGCAGCAACCACAGCCTCCCAGACACTGTTCAGAGAGGTGTACTGTTTTCCCTCCTTGTAAATCTCACATTTGATGATGGACCACAGGAGGCCATGTCATTAGATTTTCTTCTTTTATACCCTTTCTTGCCAGCCACGCTGTGGAGTACTTGGATGCGTTGGAGCATTGTCCTGCATGAAAATCATGTTTTTCTTGAAGGATGCAGACTTCTTCCTGTACCACTGCTTGAAGAAGGTGACTTCCAGAAACTAGCAGTAGGACTGGGAGTTGAGCTTGACTCCATCCTCAACCCGAAAAGGCCCCACAAGCTCATCTTTGATGATACCAGCCCAAACCAGTACTCCACCTCCACCTTGCTGGCGTCTGAGTCGGACTGGAGCTCTCTGCCCTTTACCAATCCAGCCACGGGCCCATCCATCTGGCCCATCAAGACTCACTCTCATTTCATCAGTCCATAAAACCTTAGAAAAATCAGTCTTGAGATATTTCTTGGCCCAGTCTTGACGTTTCAGCTTGTGTGTCTTGTTCAGTGGTGGTCGTCTTTCAGCCTTTCTTACCTTGCCCATGTCTCTGAGTATTGCACACCTTGTGCTTTTGGGCACTCCAGTGATGTTGCAGCTCTGAAATATGGCCAAACTGGTGGCAAGTGGCATCTTGGCAGCTGCACGCTTGACTTTTCTCAGTTCATGGGCAGTTATTTTGCGCCTTGGTTTTTCCACACGCTTCTTGCGACCCTGTTGACTATTTTGAATGAAACGCTTGATTGTTCGATGATCACGCTTCAGAAGCTTTGCAATTTTAAGAGTGCTGCATCCCTCTGCAAGATATCTCACTATTTTTGACTTTTCTGAGCCTGTCAAGTCCTTCTTTTGACCCATTTTGCCAAAGGAAAGGAAGTTGCCTAATAATTATGCACACCTGATATAGGGTGTTGATGTCATTAGACCACACCCCTTCTCATTACAGAGATGCACATCACCTAATATGCTTAATTGGTAGTAGGCTTTCGAGCCTATACAGCTTGGAGTAAGACAACATGCATAAAGAGGATGATGTGGTCAAAATACTCATTTGCCTAATAATTCTGCACTCCCTGTATTCACAGCATCAATACAAACACTACCTAATGATTGATAGTGAATAATGAGGGTCACAATCTAATTTTCCCACAACACAGAGTGTGGTCAATTTTTTAGGCTGCTACAGTATAAATTGTTAATTCATTTTTCAGTAGTTTGAGTAAAATAAAAGGAATCATGTACTGAAACATGCATATGATAAATAAAATAACACTCCTAATTCCAGTATGTGAGATAAGATACACAGTTCACATAATATTAGGCTGGTTATTAGAAGATCATCTTGATCTGTAAGGAAAATTAAAATAGAAATCTAAGCAATTTTAAAAGCTTGTGGCTCACAGATCAAAAATAATCCTTTATCCAAGTGAACAAATAGAAGGATTATTTTTTAATAAAAATCTATCCAGTTTGAAGTTTATTCCAGCAGTATTGTAATATTTTTTGGATTGCTACCAAACTGAGCCTTCAGATCGGTAATGTCTACTGTTGAAATATAAGTTATAAAATGAAAATGAAACTCTTTCTGAGTGGATTTATCAACAATGAAGAATTTTACCAAAACTTACACTTAGAAGGCTGAATGAAAAATGACTGCAGTGCTTGCTATCTTTGAGTGGTCTTGTAATACTTTGATGATAAAATGACAAAACGATGATGATGAAATTATCTTATTTCAGAATCCATGAGACTGCTTGTTCTGTGACCCAAAGCATTCCTGCTTTTATAGAAATTATTTTCATTTTGAATGCTTTGTTGCTTTCAAGGTGTTGTCCAATTTCAAGAGGAAACTGGGTAAAATCAGGGGATAGACTGTAATAAAGAATAGATGATTACTTATGTACCTGACAGATCCCACACCAACCCTCTGGTTATTCTGGCAGGTCTCTGTTTTCCCGACTGCAGCAATAACCTCACGTCGACAACTCGTGGGTGCTGCAGACAATCACTCGTCTTCAGTGCACACAGTCATGTGTCATTGAACTGGAGCATAGGATCTCTCTGGTAAGTAATAACCTATTCTTTATTTAAGGCCTAGTTCACACGAACGTATGGCTTTTATAGTTTTTTGCGGTCCGTTTTTCACGTATCCGTTGTTCCGTTTTTTAGCTCCGTTGTGTTTCCGTTTTTCCGTATGCCATGTACAGTATACAGTAATTACATAGAAAAAATTGGGCTGGGCATAACATTTTCAATAGATGGTTCAGAAAAAACGGAATGGATACGGAAGACATACGGATGCATTTCCGTATGTGTTCAGTTTTTTTTGCGGACCCATTGACTTGAATGGAGCCATGGAATGTGATTTGCGGGCAATAATAGGACATGTTCTATCTTTCAACTGAACGGAAAAACAGAAATACGGAAACGGAATGCATACGGAACACATTCAGTTTTTTTTGCGGAACCATTGAAATGAATGGTTCTGTATACGGACCGTATACGGACCACAAAAAAACGGCCCGTACACTCGCAAAAAAAACGTTAGTGTGAACTAGGTCTAAGGGTGACGGCAGCAGGCGAGCGTCCTTCACTCACTGCACCTGCGCAGGATTTGGGGGGCACTGAGGAGACCGAGGATGTCAATCACCTTTACAAGTGCGTGCCAAACGGTGAGAGGACGGAGCCTCTATGTCAGTTATGGCGAACCTTTTACAGACTGAGTGCCCAAACTGCAACGCAAAACACACTTATTTATCTCAAAGTGCCAACACGCACTTTAACCTAAATGCCAATATAGTATATCTTCCATGTACTTTATCATGTAGCTGAAATAGCCTGCCTACATTCAGTGCGCTGCCTGTGCTGTTCATAGTGAGCCCTGCCCTGATGAATGGCAGGAAAAGTCTAAGGCATACTGGTACACCATACCAGGGAGCGGGTGCCCACAGAGAGGGCTCTGAGTGCCACCTCTGGCACCCGTGCCATAGGTTCGCCACCACTGCTCTAGGTGCTGCAGCAACGCCCCACTAGCACCTAGAGGCTCATTTGCATATGATAAAAAGCCATTATTTAGCGCGAACGGCGGCAGGCAGGGAGATATAAGTCATACGGTTATGTTCTGCTGTCACTAGCACATCGCTGATGTCAGCCAGCTACATAACTATTCTTCTGATGACAGAAACCCTTTAAAAATTGCGGTTCACAGATGCTCTCCATCCAATCTGACTGAGCCTGAGCTATTTTGCAGAGAAGAATCGGCATCAATTTCAGCCTCTAGATCTGCAAAGCTGGTAGATACTGTACATACCCCAAAAGACTTAATGTAATTGCAGAGAAAGGCGGCCCTACAAAGTATTCACTCACGGGGGGCTGAATACAAACGCACGCCACACTTTCCAGATTTATTTGTTAACATTTTTGATAGCCATTTAGCATTTTTTTTTTCACTTCACACATACTTGCTATTTTGTGTTGGACTATTACATGAAATGCCAATAAAATAGTTTGTGGGTGTAACATGAAAAAATGTAGAGAAGTTCAAGGGGTGTGAATATTTTTTCAAGGCACTGTACAAGTTATTTTTTTATTTATTTTTTGTCAATTGATCTAAACAATTTAGAAAATGAATGCCTAAAATGATCGTTTTCATCCAAAAAGCATCATACAGAATTTATTTTATCTTTTATTGAAAATAAATCTTAACTAATACAAACCTGCATTTACATGCAGCATTCATCCCCTCTATATGAGAATGAACAGTAGCTCCTGTGATCACTCAGAGAGGTTCATTGTTTGTGTGCAGCAGATACTGTACCTGTTTACAGAGCATAATCTGCTGCCCAGAAACAACGATTTATTGTACTACAAGATGCAAGCACTCAATGAATGAGTGTGTGTGTGGTCGTACATCATGTGACCAGTGGCACATTTAAACCAGGCAATTGTTGGGAAAAAGTCCTTCAAGGAATGCTGGTTCACGATAATTGTCCCAGTCTGCCTGTGTAAAACAGCTTTTAAAGGGATTGTCTCATCATGGACAATGGGGAATATCGCTAGGACTCGCACCTATATCGAGAACGGAGCCCCGCAAGTGAAGGAGGGCACACTACGCATGCAAAGCTGCCCTCCATTCATTTTCTATGAGGCCTGCGAAAATAGCCGAGCTATTTCCATCCGCCCCATAGAAATAAATGGAAGCGGGGGCCGTGTGTGCGTGGTATGCTCCTATTCACTTCTATGGGGAGCCGGCTTGGTGGTGTCCTCCAGACACTACCTTGCGGGGCTCCATTCTCGATATACAGGCGAAACTCAAAAAAATTTGAATATCGTGCAAAGTTCATTTATTTCAGTAATGCAACTTAAAAGGTGAAACTAACATATGAGATAGACTCATTACATCCAAAGTGAGTTATTTCAAGCCTTTATTTGTTATAATTTGGTTGATTATGGCTTACAGCTTATGAAAACCCCAAAGTCACAATCTAAGGTACCCTTTGCTCAGGGCATATGGATTAATTAGCTGACTAGAGTGTGACACTTTGAGCCTAGAATATTGAACCTT
Organism: Bufo gargarizans; assembly: GCF_014858855.1. Lineage (NCBI taxonomy): Eukaryota > Metazoa > Chordata > Amphibia > Anura > Bufonidae > Bufo > Bufo gargarizans. The sequence continues at coordinate 163,909,809 of NC_058084.1, forward strand.
TTCACAATATTCTAATTTTAAGTTGCATTAATGCAACTCCTTTTACGTTGCATTACTGAAAAAAATGAACTTTTGCACGATATTTGAATTTTTTGAGTTTCACCTGTAGATGCGGGTCCCAGCGGTGGTGCCTGCACCTATAAGACAATAGGCTCATATCCTACCGATATGCCCCCATTGTCCATGATGAGACAACCCCTTTAACCCCTTTAAATGGGTTATCCGACTTATTGTAACTGATGACCTATTCTCTGGACACACCTGGAACCCCTGCGGATAAGCTGTTTAAAAAGGCCCCGACGCTCCTGTGAGCACCACAGCCTTCTTCCAGCTTACTCTTGGCCAGTGACATCACAACCATCAGTCAGCTAGGAGAAGGCCACGGTGCTTACAGGGCCTTCTCAAACAGCTGATCGGCAGGGGTCTCAGGTGTCAGACCCCAACGATCATATGCTGATGACCTATATCCTCTGTTACATAGAGTAAGATAACAGCTTTACTGTTGCCATAGACATTAGATAGCTGTCATCCAAATGCATTGTGGGTAACAATTTTCCCCCAACTCCTGTAACCATGTGGACACTTGGCTCGGCCACGCAACCATGTTTTCTGAATGGGGTGAAGTGAATAAGCGACTGCCAGATATCTCTGCTGCAAACGGGCTGCAGGGGCAATATGTGAGCATTGGTGGGCCGATGGGGGTAGTAGTTGTTTACTCACTGTTCTGTAGAGCTCCCTGGGCCGGTGTGCAGTGAATGGAAGGACAGCGCCAGTTCCTTCCGGGCACACTCTGTTGTCCAGGGACTCCCGACAGATGGTGGTTGAGGTGCCCTTGGTGGAATGGTTTAAGGTGCCGTGGAGGCAGGGTTCCTGGTGTTCGTGAGGCCAGCACTGTTAGGTGCAAAGGAATGGGGTAGAAAGGATGAGGAGTCAATGGCTGTAAACAATGGAACTTTTACTTGATCAATTGTCTCAGGGTAGTTAGTGCAGTACATCTATATAGCAAAAGTAAAAATCCAAATATTGACTCAGCTGTAATCCCTGTAACAGGCTTGGCAGAAGTAGCTTGCGGAGTTTCCTTCAGTAGGTAGGAGAGTTTCCTTCTTATATCTAGTGTTGAACGTAAATATTCGAATCGCAAATTTTCATCGCGAATATCGCCACTTTGAGAATTCGTGAATATTTCGAATATAGTGTATTGTAAAAAAATTTATATCACTCTGGTCTGTGCTAGGTAACTGTAAGGATGCTCTCCCTACTCCATTAGCTTGGCCAGGCCAAGGGACTAAAATGGCAGCTACATACTGGACTTATCCTGTTTTGCTCCTCACTCCTCCACTAACTTCCTCCCTTCTTCTCAGCTAACTTCCTTCCTTCTTCTCTGCCTTGGCACACTCTAAGATAAATATATATATATAAAAAAATAATAATATATATATATATATATGTATATCTGTGGTGACAGCACCACATAGGGGTGAATGATTGTAATGACTAGTGTTGATCGCGAATATTCTAATCGCTAATTTTTATCGCTAATATCGGCACTTCGAGAATTTGCGAGGATATAGAACACTGCATCGGGAAAACTGCTGGGTGGAAGACTCTGTCTGAGTTAAAGATGGGGATATGTCCGGGTACAGCTCTGAACTCAGAAAAACAAACGAACCAGCACCTCCATAGTTTGTAAATTTGAGAACACAGGTGCACGCTACCTTGGCTAAAACACAATGTGACTAGTAGAACTAGCACTCTGCTAGTCAATTGCACAAAGATACAGTCAGGTCCATAAATATTGGGACATCGACACAATTCTAACATTTTTGGCTCTATACATTACCACAATGGCTTTGAAATGAAACGAACAAGATATGCTTTAACTGCAGACTGTCAGCTTTAATCTGAGGGTATTTACATCCAAATCATGTGAACGGTGTAGGATTTGCAACAGTTTGCATATGTGCCTCCCTCTTGTTAAGGCACTAAAAGTAATCGGACAATTGGCTTCTCAGCTGTTCCCTCGCCAGGTTTGTGTTATTCCCTCATTATCCCAATTGCAATGAGCAGATAAAAGGTCTAGCATTCATTTCAAGTGTGCTATTTGCATTTGGAATCTGTTGCTGTCAATTCTCAAGATGAGATCCAAAGAGCTGTCACTATCAATAAAGCAAGCCATCATTAGGCTGAAAAAACAAAACAAACCCATCAGAGAGATAGCGAAAACATTAGGCGTGGCCAAAACAACTGTTTGGAACATTCTTAAAAAGAAGGAATGCACTGGTGAGCTCAGCAACACCAAAAGAACCGGAAGATCACAGAAAACAACTGTGGTGAATGATTGAAGAATTATTTCCCTGTTGAAGAAAACACCCTTCACACAAGTTGGCCAGATCAAGAAAACTCTCCGGGAGGTAGGTGTATGTGTGTCAAAGTCAACAATCAAGAGAAGACTTCACTAGAGTGAATACAGAGGGTTCACCACAAGATGTAAACCATTGGTGAGCCTCAAAAACAGGAAGGCCAGATTACAGTTTGCCAAACGACATCTAAAAAAGCCTTCACAGTTCTGGAACAACATCCTATGGACATATGAGACCAAGATCAACTTGTACCAGAGTGATGGGAAGAGAAGATTATGGAGAAGGAAAGGAACTGCTCATGATCCTAAGCATACCACCTCATCAGTGAAGCATGGTAATGGTAATGTCATGGCGTGGGCATGTGTGTGTCACCTGCTGCTTAGCTTCGGGAGCGAGAATCTGTGTTTGGCCTCATCCCCAGGGTGGCTTCCCTAGCTGTGCGGCTCCCTGCTACTAGGTCTGCCTTGAGCACCGAGCTGATCACTGGGGGCTCGACTTGTCTGTCTGTCGGTCATGTGACGCTGGCCACGTCACATGACCCTCAGACCGCACTATAAATGCACACAGCCTGCTGGCCACAGGTTGCCTGGTAATTCTAGATTCCTGGCTATTTCTTGGACTACTGAATACTACCTGATACTGTTCCCTGACGATCCGTTTCCTGCTCCTCCTGTACTGCGCATCTTTCCTGGTATCGTGACCCCGGCTTCCACCTGACGATTCTTTGCGGACTCCTGTTGTACTTCGTTTCTCTCCTAGTATTTGACTTCGGCTTTTCCTGACTATTCTCTGCTCATTCCTTAGTACTGCGTAGCTCTCTAGGTATTGACCCGGTCCGTTCCGTTATTTGTCTTGTCTGTCTTCCCAGCACGTATTCTAAGTTAGGGACTGCCATCTAGTTGTCCCATGTCATTAGGACTTGTGAGGCAAGTAGGCAGGGCCAGGGGTGAGGGTGGAGCGCAGTGGTCACTATCCTCCCACCTGTGTGTAGTGTACGTGTCACGGCTGAGGATGGGGTAAACCCTCAGCCGTGCGATGCCAGATGATGTTAGTCGCCACTTGGCCAGGAGCACAGGATCAGGGAGCAGGTCACCTCCTATAACATCCCTAATCTGACCCTGACTCCTAGCTGTATGAGCCGACCCTGATGGTGGGAGGGCTTATACTCTGGAACCTTGAAGTCCCTCCTAGCCCTCAGGGTGGCCCTTAACTAGGAACAGGGTAAGACGACCTGTTCCTCCTGGATACAGAGGAACGGGAGTCTCACTGGCCAAGCTGCAAGGAAGGGGAGACATATACAGACATATACAGTCGTGGCCAAAAGTTTTGAGAATGACACAAATATTAGTTTCCACAAAGTTTGCTGCTAAACTGCTTTTAGATCTTTGTTTCAGTTGTTTCTGTGATGTAGTGAAATATAATTACACGCACTTCATACGTTTCAAAGGCTTTTATCGACAATTACATGACATTTATGCAAAGAGTCAGTATTTGCAGTGTTGGCCCTTCTTTTTCAGGACCTCTGCAATCCGACTGGGCATGCTCTCAATCAACTTCTGGGCCAATTCCTGACTGATAGCAACCCATTCTTTCATAATCACTTCTTGGAGTTTGTCAGAATTAGTGGGTTTTTGTTTGTCCACCCGCCTCTTGAGGATTGACCACAAGTTCTCAATGGGATTAAGATCTGGGGAGTTTCCAGGCCATGGACCCAAAATGTCAACGTTTTGGTCCCCGAGCCACTTAGTTATCACTTTTGCCTTATGGCGCGGTGCTCCATCGTGCTGGAAAATGCATTGTTCTTCACCAAACTGTTGTTGGATTGTTGGAAGAAGTTGTTGTTGGAGGGTGTTTTGGTACCATTGTTTATTCATGCCTGTGTTTTTGGGTAAAATTGTGAGTAAGCCCACTCCCTTGGATGAGAAGCAACCCCACACATGAATGGTCTCAGGATGCGTTACTGTTGGCATGACACAGGACTGATGGTAGCGCTCACCTTTTCTTCTCCGGACAAGCCTTTTTCCTGATGCCCCAAACAATCGGAAAGAGGCTTCATCTGAGAATATGACTTTGCCCCAGTCCTCAGCAGTCCATTCACCATATTTTCTGCAGAAGATCAATCTGTCCCTGATGTTTTTTTTTGGAGAGAAGTGGCTTCTTTGCTGCCCTTCTTGACACCAGGCCATCTTCCAAAAGTCTTCGCCTCACTGTGCATGCAGATGCGCTCACACCTGCCTGCTGCTATTCCTGAGCAAGCTCTGCACTGGTGGCACTCCGATCCCACAGCTGAATCCTCTTTAGGAGACGATCCTGGCGCTTGCTGGACTTTCTTGGACGCCCTGAAGCCTTTTTTAACAAGAATTGAACCTCTTTCCTTGAAGTTCTTGATGATCCTATAAATTGTTAATTGAGGTGCAGTCTTAGTAGCCACAATATCCTTGCCTGTGAAGCCATTTTTATGCAATGCAATGATGGCTGCACGCGTTTCTTTGCAGGTCACCATGGTTAACAATGGAAGAACAATGATTTCAAGCATCACCCTCCTTTTAACAGGTCAAGTCTGCCATTTTAACCCAATCAGCCTGACATAATGATCTCCAGCCTTGTGCTCGTCAACATTCTCACCTGAGTTAACAAGACGATTACTGAAATGATCTCAGCAGGTCCTTTAATGACAGCATTCAAATGCAGTCGAAAGGTTTTTTTTTTAGGTGAAGTTAATTTTCATGGCAAAGAAGGACTATGCAATTCATCTGATCACTCTTCATAACATTCTGGAGTATATGCAAATTGCTATTATAAAAACTTAAGCAGCAACTTTTCCAATTTCCAATATTTCATTACACACAACTGAAGTAGTTCAAGCCTTTTATTGTTTTAATATTGATGATTTTGGCATACAGCTCATGAAAACCCCAAATTCCTATTTTAAAAAATTAGCATAGCATGAAAAGGTTCTCTAAACAAGCTATTAACATAATCATCTGAATCAACTAATTAACTCTAAACACCTGCAAAAGATTCCTGAGGCTTTTAAAAACTCCCAGCCTGGTTCATTACTCAAAATCGCAATCATGGGTAAGACTGCCGACCTGACTGCTGTCCAGAAGGCCATCATTGACACCCTCAAGCAAGAGGGTAAGACACAGAAAGAAATTTCTGAACGAATAGGCTGTTCCCAGAGTGCTGTATCAAGGCACCTCAGTGGGAAGTCTGTGGGAAGGAAAAAGTGTGGCAGAAAACGCTGCACAACGAGAAGAGGTGACCGGACCCTGAGGAAGATTGTGGAGAAGGACCGATTCCAGACCTTGGGGGACCTGCGGAAGCAGTAGACTGAGTCTGGAGTAGAAACATCCAGAGCCACCGTGTACAGGCGTGTGCAGGAAATGGGCTACAGGTGCCGCATTCCCCAGGTCAAGCCACTTTTGAACCAGAAACAGCGGCAGAAGCGCCTGACCTGGGCTACAGAGAAGCAGCACTGGACTGTTGCTCAGTGGTCCAAAGTACTTTTTTCGGATGAAAGCAAATTTTGCATGTCATTCGGAAATCAAGGTGCCAGAGTCTGGAGGAAGACTGGGGAGAGGGAAATGCCAAAATGCCTGAAGTCCAGTGTCAAGTACCCACAGTCAGTGATGGTCTGGGGTGCCATGTCAGCTGCTGGTGTTGGTCCACTGTGTTTTATCAAGGGCAGGGTCAATGCAGCTAGCTATCAGGAGATTTTGGAGCACTTCATGCTTCCATCTGCTGAAAAGCTTTATGGAGATGAAGATTTCATTTTTCAGCATGACCTGGCACCTGCTCACAGTGCCAAAACCACTGGTAAATGGTTTACTGACCATGATATTACTGTGCTCAATTGGCCTGCCAACTCTCCTGACCTGAACCCCATAGAGAATCTGTGGGATATTGGGAAGAGAGAGTTGAGAGACGCAAGACCCAACACTCTGGATGAGCTTAAGGCCGCTATCGAAGCATCCTGGGCCTCCATAACACCTCAGCAGTGCCACAGGCTGATTGCCTCCATGCCATGCCGCATTGAAGCAGTCATTTCTGCAAAAGGATTCCCGACCAAGTATTGAGTGCATAACTGAACATAATTATTTGAAGGTTGACTTTTTTTGTATTAAAAACACTTTTCTTTTATTGGTCGGATGAAATATGCAAATTTTTTTAGATAGGAATTCTGGGTTTTCATGAGCTGTATGCTAAAATCATCAATATTAAAACAATAAAAGGCTTGAACTACTTCAGTTGTGTGTAATGAATCTAAAATATATGAAAGTCTAATGTTTATCAGTACATTATAAAAAATAATGAACTTTATCACAATATGCAAATTTTTTTAGAAGGACCTGTATAAAGAGCCAAAAATTTTAGAATTGTGTTGATGTCCCAATATTTATGGACCTGACTGTATAAGCAAATACTGAATTTAAAAAAAGCTGCTTGGTGGCTATACTTACTGCAAGAGCAGTTGGAAGCTCTTTGCGCATATACAGTACAGACCAAAAGTTTGAACACACCTTCTCATTCTAAGAGTTTTCTTTATTTTCATGACTATGAAAATTGTAGATTCACACTGAAGGCATCAACACTATGAATTAACACATGTGGAATTATGTACATAACAAAAACGTGTGAAACAACTGAAAATATGTCATATTCTAGGTTCTTCAAAGTAGCCACCTTTTGCTTTGATTACTGCTTTGCATACTCTTGGCATTCTCTTGATGAGCTTCAAGAGGTAGTCACCTGAAATGGTCTTCCAACAGTCTTGAAGGAGTTCCCAGAGATGCTTAGCACTTGTTGGCCCTTTTGCCTTCACTCTGCGGTCCAGCTCATCCCAAACCATCTCGATTGGGTTCAGGTCCGATGACTGTGGAGGCCAGGTCATCTGGCACAGCAACCCATCACTCTCCTTCATGGTCAAATAGCCCTTACACAGCCTAGAGGTGTGTTTGGGGTCATTGTCCTGTTGAAAAATAAATGATGGTCCAACTAAACGCAAACCGGATGGAATAGCATGCCACTGCAAGATGCTGTGGTAGCCATGCTGGTTCAGTATGCTTTCAATTTTGAACAAATCCCCAACAGTGTCACCAGCAAAGCACCCCCACACCATCGCACCTCCTCCTCCATGCTTCACGGTGGGAACCAGGCATGTAGAGTCCATCCGTTCACCTTTTCTGCGTCGCACAAAGACACGGTGGTTGGAACCAAAGATCTCAAATTTGGACTCATCAGACCAAAGCACAGATTTTCATTGGTCTAATGTCCATTACTTGTGTTCTTTAGCCCAAACAAGTCTCTTCTGCTTGTTGCCTGTCCTTAGCAGTGGTTTCCTAGCAGATCTTCTACCATGAAGGCCTGATTCACACAGTCTCCTCTTAACAGTAGTTCTAGAGATGTGTCTGCTGCTAGAACTCTGTGTGGCACTGACCTGGTCTCTAATCTGAGCTGCTGTTAACCTGCGATTTCTGAGGCTGGTGACTCGGATGAACTTATCCTCCGCAGCAGAGGTGACTCTTGGTCTTCCTTTCCTGGGGCAGTCTGCATGTGAGCCAGTTTCTTTGTAGCACTTGTTGGTTTTTGTGACTGCACTTGGGGACACTTTCAAAGTTTTCCCACTCGTTTTTCTTTACTTAGCAGCTTTTTTCTTGCCATAATACAAATTCTAACAGTCTATTCAGTAGGACTATCAGCTGTGTATCCAGCTGACTTCTCCACAATGCAGCTGATGGTCCCAACCCCATTTATAAGGCAAGAAATCCCACTTATTAAACCTGAGAGGGCACACCTGTGAAGTGAAAACCATTTCAGGTGACTACCTTTTGAAGCTCAACAAGAGAATGCCAAGAGTGTGCAAAGTAATCAAAGCAAAAGGTAGCTACTTTGAAGAACCTAGTATCTGACATATTTTCAGTTGTTTCAAACTTTTTTGTTATGTATATAATTCCACATGTGTTAATTTATAGTTTTGATGCCTTCAGTGTGAATCTACAATTTTCCTGGTCTTGAAAATAAAGAAAACTCTTTGAATAAAGTGTGTCCAAACTTTTGGTCTGTACTGTAATTGATCAAAAATATGTCGGGCCCATCTACCGAACGACAAGGTGGCTTCCATCAGACGGGGTCAATTATATAAATTTATTGATCAATTATTTGCGCAAAGAGCTTTCAACTGCTCTTGCAGTAAGTATAGCCACCAAGCAGCTTATTTTTCATTCAGTATTTGCTTATATCTTTGTGCAATTGACTAGCAGTGTGCTGTTACTTGTAGTTCTACTAACTTCTTTAAGTTTGAGACAAATTACTCATGCCTGGCACCTGATGAGGTCCCAATATGGACACTGTACACCAGGCTGTGTGGTCACATAACATTTTTATCCTCTTCAAGAGTTCCTGATGCTTGGGTTGTGCATTTCTCAAAGGGTATTGAGCAAATACATAATAACTCACAGTTCAGCAAAAGTGGAGCTTCACTTTCAGATGTGAACAGTTCCCTAGAGATTCACAGTCTTTAGAGTTTATTAACTCCCTTATTTAGCAGGGTCCTTTTGTATTTTTTTTCTTAGGCAAACCTTTTATAAGCTTTAGGTGGTGTGTTCTTTTCTCATCTTAAAAAAAAAAAAGCCATATTTTATTTCCATTTCCCAATTGTTAAACTGCTCTCAAAAGAGGTTCACAGCACTTTATCCCTGCCTTGGACGAAATAAATAAAAGACCAAAAGCAAAAACCATTACCGTATATCCACAGACTAGATTATGCACAATAAAATAAGAATTGACAAGAACCTTATCTAACACACCACTTTGTCGCATGTAAGAATACTGCCCGAGCTTCTTCAACATCCACTTTTAAAATCAGATTAAGCAAATCCATTATTCAGTGGATAAAATGATCATGATTATTTTCTAGTTAATCCTGAAGAAGTTAGATTAAAGTCTTAATCCTTTGCATACTTAAATTCTGGAGGAAAGATTTTGGGCACCCTCTTTACAGCCATCTGCTTAAGTGGATGATTTGAGATCACATATTTCTCCTCAATAAAATGTTTTCAATGACAAGCCTGAGTCTAGATAGAGAGATGAATTTTAATTGTATAGAATTTCACAGCTAATGAGTGATTTGTTCATTATTGTAAAAAAAAAAATGGCAGATGATAGGACTACAGAGCAAAAGTACAAATACAATCCAGAGCAGTGAAATGAGCTCCTTATGTCTCATTGATCACAGTACGCTTTGCACTACGCTAGACAATGTTCAAATGAATAGGGTTTGTAAAAATAGCATCATCTCGGAAAACGTCGCTGTATTGCAAATATATCTAATTATCTTAAAAATACTTCCAACCAACGTAACAGATGGTCATTACGTTAAAAGAAAACTAAATAATGACACATGGAGAGGTCAAAGTTTTGTTCCATTCTAGGAGCTCATTTGTGGAGACTATTTTAAAGTTTTATTCCTTGTGATCAACGTTTCCCTTTAGCTGCATCTAGTAATTAAACACGGCGGACGCGCAGATGGCGTGTCATTTCTCTCTGCTCCATACAGTCTTGACAAAGCTCATAACCTTTTATCCATTTTATATAAAAAATGACTGAATATGTGCACTGACACATTCTAAGCAATTCTGCACACGGCTAGTGATTATGTTCAGCAGAACCATTTAAAATGGGCCTGGCAAATTTATGGCCAGACATTCACCATTGTATGCCTATACATTGTCTACATTGATTCCACTGCTTTGCCAAATTTCACAAAGAAATTTGCGTAGTCACAAAGCGCATTTCTTTGTATGTAGCGGGTGCAATGACAGGGAACGGCGATTGCACCGCCCCCCGTCATTGAAACACTCACATGCCACATTCATCGCTGTTCACGGCATTTGAGATGAAAAATTAGGGATTTCCGTAAAAAAAAAAACTCACCTTATCAATTTGATCCGCAAGACCCCCCCCCCCCCGCAGCCATCTTGATTGAAGACACTGCGCTAAATCTTGCGCGGTGACGTGATGACGCAATCACGCCGGCTGGCATGGTGACGTCATACATCGCCGCATGCAAGATTTTGCACAGTATCTTTAATCAAGATGGCCACAGCAGATACTTCTCTTGGATGAGGTATGGTTTTATTTTATTTTTTTTTCTTTGCGACAAATCACATTTTTTCCTGAAATTCGGATCAATGTCAACTTCAGATACTTCGATTCACTAAACACTAAGGCTACTTTCACACTGGCATTTTGGTTTCCGTTTGTGAGATCTGTTTCAGGGCTCTCGCGAGAAGTCCAAAACGGATCAGTTTTGCCCTAATACATTCTGAATGGATAAGGATCCGCTCAGAATGCATCAGTGTGCCTCCGTTCAGTCTCCATTGCGTTCTGGAGGCCGACACCAAAACGCTGCTTCTGACGATGCAGAAGCAAATGGATCCGCCCTGACACACAATGTAAGTCAATGAGGACAGATCGTTTTTTTTTTGCTGGATCCTGTTTTTTTCTCTCTCTCTCTTTCTGACGGATCAGAAGAACAGAATGCTAAACGGTGATGTGAATTCAGCCTAATTGTCATGCCTTTACCATTGACTGCCATTAATACTAAATACAATTTTTGTGTATGTTGTAGTATAGAAAAGCAACCGAGGCTGTGAGAATGTCACATATACTGTTCAAGTATATTGTCAAAAGGACAGGATGGATACCTTTTTGGCTTTCGTATGTCCATTAATATATACAGGGCCCTTTAACATGCAAGTCAGGAGATTTTCTGGCATATATATCAACCTTGGGCCAAAGCTACAGCATGAATGTAGTCAATAGAGAAGTCGATGGATATTTTTTGTCTCTTACTAGTCAAATTGAATTGTAACTCTGGGTTAGGCCTTATAAGCACACAACCGCATTTTTCATCCATGTGCTATCCACATTTTTTGCGGATAGAACACTGGCCCATTCATTTCTATGAGGCCATGCACACATGTGCATTTTTTGCGGATACATGTGGCTGTTCTGCAAATAATAGCAGAAGTCCTTTTCTGGTCTGTCATGCTGATGAGAATAGCCATTTCTATTGATAGGAGTGAGAAAAATCAGGAGTGTACATTTAAGAAATCTGTATTTTGTGGATTTCTGGTTTGCAGACTGAAATATAGATGCAGTTGTCTGGATGAGTATTTTTTTCCCTAACATTTAAAGAGGACATGTAACCTCCCCTGACATGTCTATTTTAGCAAATACTTGCATCCCCCTTGAAATAATTAGGGAACATCTATTCTAATAACCCTATGGTGTGCCATTCCTTCATTTTTCATATATGGAGTTATGAATGAATTACTAAGGCCCCTTCCACACGGGCGAGTATTCCGCGCGGATGCGATGCGTGAGTTGAACGCATTACACCTGCACTGAATCACGACCCATTCATTTCTATGGGGCTGTTCACATGAGCGGTGATTTTCACGCATCACTTGTGCGTTGAGTGAAAATCGTAGCATGCTCTATTTTGTGCGATTTTCACGCACGGTTGCTAGGAGACGATCAGGATGGAGACCCGATCATTATTATTTTCCCTTATAACATATAAGAATGCACAGTAAAATAGCGCTGGAGGTGTTAAAAATAAATAAATAACATTTAACTCACCTTAATCCACTTGATCGCGAAGCCGGCATCTCATATGTCTTCATTCTTTGCTGTGTGCAGGAACAGGACCTTTGGTGACGTCACTCCGGTAATCACATGATCCATCACATGATCTTTTACCATGGTGATGGATCATGTGATGGACCATGTGATGATCGGAGTGACATCACCGCAGGTCCTGTTCCTGCACACAGCAAAGAAAGAAGACAGAAGATTAAGGTGAGTTAAATTATTATTATTTTTAACCCCTCCAGCGCTATTTTACTTAGCATTCTGTATTCAGAATGCTATTATTTTCCCTTCTAACCATGTTATAAGGGAAAATAATACAATCTACCGAACACCGATCCCAAGCCCGAACTTCTGTGAAGAAGTTCGGGTTTGGGTACCAAAGATGCCGATTTTTCTCACGCGAGTTCAAAATGCATTACAATGTTTTGCACTCGCGCGGAAAAATCGCGCATGTTCCTGCAACGCACCCGCACCTTTTCCCGCAACGCCCGTCTGAAAGAGGCCTAACAGTTTAAAATGAAGGTCCAAGTGGATGTCATCAGTGAGGGATGTGTCCCTGCAGAGTCTGACACTATCCAATCAGTTCTGCCATTGTCAGTAGTGATGGATGAACATCGGCCGGGATGATTCGCGAACGCCTGCCATTCACTTTAATGGGAGGCGAACCTGAAAAACCTTCAGGTCATTATTGCAGCCACCAAATACTTACAAGAAGTGCACAAATCATCCCACAACATGGACAGTGACATACCAGAGGGGGGTCATTGGCATAAAATATGTATTTTAAACAGGTGCCATTTTTATGCGTCTTAAAGGGAAACTCTTAAAAATGTTTACTTCCTATCGGTTTGATGTATCCAAATTTGCATAAATAAAAAAAAGTCCATAAAAAAAGACATACGTTAATTTAAAAAAAAATTCTACCATGGAACTGTATGTTGAACGGACGCCACTGTATGGCATCAGTCTGATGCATCTGTTAAGTAGGGATGAGCGAACTCGAACTGTATAGTTCGGGTTCGTACCGAATTTTGGCGTGTCCGTGACACGGACCCGAACCCGGACATTTTCGTAAAAGTCCGGGTTCGGGTTCGGTGTTCGTCGCTTTCTTGGCGCTTTTGTGACGCTTTCTTGGCGCTTTTTGAAAGGCTGCAAAGCAGCCAATCAACAAGCGTCATACTACTTGCCCCAAGAGGCCGTCACAGCCATGCCTACTATTGGCATGGCTGTGATTGGCCAGAGCACCATGTGACCCAGCCTCTATTTAAGCTGGAGTCACATAGCGCCGCCCGTCACTCTGCTCTGATTAGCGTAGGGAGAGGTTGCGGATGCGACAGTAGGGCGAGATTAGGCAGATTAACTCCTCCAAAGGACTTCACTTGATTAATCGATCGATCTGCAGCTGTGCATCATTGAGCTGCTGATACTCAAATGCTCACTCACTGTTTTTAGGCTGCCCAGACCGTTTGTCAGTCACTTTTTTATGGGGTGATCGGCGGCCATTTTGTGTCTTGTGCGGTGCTGCGACCAAGTGCATCCAAGCTGCGACCAAGTGCATTTAACCCTCAATGGTGTGGTTGTTTTTTGGCTAAAGCCTACATCAGGGTGAAGCTGTCACACCAAGTGCATTTAACCAGCAATAGTCTGTTCATTTTTTGGCCATATACTAAATCAGGGGCAAGCTGCGCCTGTCACCAAGTGCATTTAACCCTCAATGGTGTGGTTGTTTTTTGGCTAAAGCCTACATCAGGGTTAACGCTGTCACACCAAGTGCATTTAACCAGCAATAGTCTGTTCATTTTTTGGCCATATACTAAATCAGGGGCAAGCTGCGCCTGTCACCAAGTGCATTTAACCCTCAATGGTGTGGTTGTTTTTTGGCTAAAGCCTACATCAGGGTGAAGCTGTCACACCAAGTGCATTTAACCAGCAATAGTCTGTTCATTTTTTGGCCATATACTACATCAGGGGCAAGCTGCGCCCGTCACCAAGTGCATTTAACCCTCAATGGTGTGGTTGGTCAAGCTGTGACACCAAGTGCATTTAACCAGCAATAGTCTGTTCATTTTTTGGCCATATACTACATCAGGGGCAAGCTGCGCCCGTCACCAAGTGCATTTAACCAGCAATAGTGTGGTTATTTTTTGGCCATATCCCAGTCTAATTCTGTCACTAAATCCATACCGGTCACCCAGCGCCTAAATACTAGGCCTCAAATTTATATCCCGCTAAATCTCTCGTTACCGCTGTCCTGTTGTGGCTGGGAAAGTTATTTAGTGTCCGTCAAAGCACATTTTTTGTTCTGGGTTGAAGTACAATTCCCAATTTAGCAATTTCATAATTTAGTGGTTCCTGCTATATCAGAGCTATTTGAAATCTATCCCTAAAAGGGTATATAATATTCAAGGTGCACATAGGGTCATTCAGAATAACTTCACACACACGCTTCTGTGCATTTCCAAGTCTAATTCTGTCACTAAATCCATACCGGTCACCCAGCGCCTAAATACTAGGCCTCAAATTTATATCCCGCTAAATCTCTCGTTACCGCTGTCCTGTTGTAGCTGGGAAAGTTATTTAGTGTCCGTCAAAGCACATTTTTTGTTCTGGGTTGAAGTACAATTCCCAATTTAGCAATTTCATAATTTAGTGGTTCCTGCTATATCAGAGCTATTTGAAATCTATCCCTAAAAGGGTATATAATATTCAAGGTGCACATAGGGTCATTCAGAATAACTTCACACACACGCTACTGTGCATTTCCAAGTCTAATTCTGTCACTAAATCCATACCGGTCACCCAGCGCCTAAATACTAGGCCTCAAATTTATATCCCGCTAAATCTCTCGTTACCGCTGTCCTGTTGTAGCTGGGAAAGTTATTTAGTGTCCGTCAAAGCACATTTTTTGTTCTGGGTTGAAGTACAATTCCCAATTTAGCAATTTCATAATTTAGTGGTTCCTGCTATATCAGAGCTATTTGAAATCTATCCCTAAAAGGGTATATAATATTCAAGGTGCACATAGGGTCATTCAGAATAACTTCACACACACGCTACTGTGCATTTCCAAGTCTAATTCTGTCACTAAATCCATACCGGTCACCCAGCGCCTAAATACTAGGCCTCAAATTTATATCCCGCTAAATCTCTCGTTACCGCTGTCCTGTTGTAGCTGGGAAAGTTATTTAGTGTCCGTCAAAGCACATTTTTTGTTCTGGGTTGAAGTACAATTCCCAATTTAGCAATTTCATAATTTAGTGGTTCCTGCTATATCAGAGCTATTTGAAATCTATCCCTAAAAGGGTATATAATATTCAAGGTGCACATAGGGTCATTCAGAATAACTTCACACACACGCTTCTGTGCATTTCCAAGTCTAATTCTGTCACTAAATCCATACCGGTCACCCAGCGCCTAAATACTAGGCCTCAAATTTATATCCCGCTAAATCTCTCGTTACCGCTGTCCTGTTGTAGCTGGGAAAGTTATTTAGTGTCCGTCAAAGCACATTTTTTGTTCTGGGTTGAAGTACAATTCCCAATTTAGCAATTTCATAATTTAGTGGTTCCTGCTATATCAGAGCTATTTGAAATCTATCCCTAAAAGGGTATATAATATTCAAGGTGCACATAGGGTCATTCAGAATAACTTCACACACACGCTTCTGTGCATTTCCAAGTCTAATTCTGTCACTAAATCCATACCGGTCACCCAGCGCCTAAATACTAGGCCTCAAATTTATATCCCGCTAAATCTCTCGTTACCGCTGTCCTGTTGTAGCTGGGAAAGTTATTTAGTGTCCGTCAAAGCACATTTTTTGTTCTGGGTTGAAGTACAATTCCCAATTTAGCAATTTCATAATTTAGTGGTTCCTGCTATATCAGAGCTATTTGAAATCTATCCCTAAAAGGGTATATAATATTCAAGGTGCACATAGGGTCATTCAGAATAACTTCACACACACGCTTCTGTGCATTTCCAAGTCTAATTCTGTCACTAAATCCATACCGGTCACCCAGCGCCTAAATACTAGGCCTCAAATTTATATCCCGCTAAATCTCTCGTTACCGCTGTCCTGTTGTAGCTGGGAAAGTTATTTAGTGTCCGTCAAAGCACATTTTTTGTTCTGGGTTGAAGTACAATTCCCAATTTAGCAATTTCATAATTTAGTGGTTCCTGCTATATCAGAGCTATTTGAAATCTATCCCTAAAAGGGTATATAATATTCAAGGTGCACATAGGGTCATTCAGAATAACTTCACACACACGCTTCTGTGCATTTCCAAGTCTAATTCTGTCACTAAATCCATACCGGTCACCCAGCGCCTAAATACTAGGCCTCAAATTTATATCCCGCTAAATCTCTCGTTACCGCTGTCCTGTTGTAGCTGGGAAAGTTATTTAGTGTCCGTCAAAGCACATTTTTTGTTCTGGGTTGAAGTACAATTCCCAATTTAGCAATTTCATAATTTAGTGGTTCCTGCTATATCAGAGCTATTTGAAATCTATCCCTAAAAGGGTATATAATATTCAAGGTGCACATAGGGTCATTCAGAATAACTTCACACACACGCTTCTGTGCATTTCCAAGTCTAATTCTGTCACTAAATCCATACCGGTCACCCAGCGCCTAAATACTAGGCCTCAAATTTATATCCCGCTAAATCTCTCGTTACCGCTGTCCTGTTGTAGCTGGGAAAGTTATTTAGTGTCCGTCAAAGCACATTTTTTGTTCTGGGTTGAAGTACAATTCCCAATTTAGCAATTTCATAATTTAGTGGTTCCTGCTATATCAGAGCTATTTGAAATCTATCCCTAAAAGGGTATATAATATTCAAGGTGCACATAGGGTCATTCAGAATAACTTCACACACACGCTTCTGTGCATTTCCAAGTCTAATTCTGTCACTAAATCCATACCGGTCACCCAGCGCCTAAATACTAGGCCTCAAATTTATATCCCGCTAAATCTCTCGTTACCGCTGTCCTGTTGTGGCTGGGAAAGTTATTTAGTGTCCGTCAAAGCACATTTTTTGTTCTGGGTTGAAGTACAATTCCCAATTTAGCAATTTCATAATTTAGTGGTTCCTGCTATATCAGAGCTATTTGAAATCTATCCCTAAAAGGGTATATAATATTCAAGGTGCACATAGGGTCATTCAGAATAACTTCACACACACGCTTCTGTGCATTTCCAAGTCTAATTCTGTCACTAAATCCATACCGGTCACCCAGCGCCTAAATACTAGGCCTCAAATTTATATTCCGCTGAATTTGAATACAATACATTGGGCCAAATAATATATTTGTTGTTGTGGTGAACCATAACAATGAGAAAAACATCTAGTAAGGGACGCGGACGTGGACATGGTCGTGGTGGTGTTAGTGGACCCTCTGGTGCTGGGAGAGGACGTGGCCGTTCTGCCACATCCACACGTCCTAGTGTACCAACTACCTCAGGTCCCAGTAGCCGCCAGAATTTACAGCGATATATGGTGGGGCCCAATGCCGTTCTAAGGATGGTAAGGCCTGAGCAGGTACAGGCATTAGTCAATTGGGTGGCCGACAGTGGATCCAGCACGTTCACATTATCTCCCACCCAGTCTTCTGCAGAAAGCGCACAGATGGCGCCTGAAAACCAACCCCATCAGTCTGTCACATCACCCCCATGCATACCAGGGAAACTGTCTCAGCCTCAAGTTATGCAGCAGTCTCTTATGCTGTTTGAAGACTCCGCTGGCAGGGTTTCCCAAGGGCATCCACCTAGCCCTTCCCCAGCGGTGAAAGACATAGAATGCACTGACGCACAACCACTTATGTTTCCTGATGATGTGGACATGGGAATACCACCTCAGCATGTCTCTGATGATGACGAAACACAGGTGCCAACTGCTGCGTCTTTCTGCAGTGTGCAGACTGAACAGGAGGTCAGGGATCAAGACTGGGTGGAAGACGATGCAGGGGACGATGAGGTCCTAGACCCCACATGGAATGAAGGTCGTGCCACTGACTTTCACAGTTCGGAGGAAGAGGCAGTGGTGAGACCGAGCCAACAGCGTAGCAAAAGAGGGAGCAGTGGGCAAAAGCAGAACACCCGCCGCCAAGAGACTCCGCCTGCTACTGACCGCCGCCATCTGGGACCGAGCACCCCAAAGGCAGCTTCAAGGAGTTCCCTGGCATGGCACTTCTTCAAACAATGTGCTGACGACAAGACCCGAGTGGTTTGCACGCTGTGCCATCAGAGCCTGAAGCGAGGCATTAACGTTCTGAACCTGAGCACAACCTGCATGACCAGGCACCTGCATGCAAAGCATGAACTGCAGTGGAGTAAACACCTTAAAACCAAGGAAGTCACTCAGGCTCCCCCTGCTACCTCTTCTGCTGCTGCCGCCTCGGCCTATTCTGCTGCTGCCGCCTCGGCCTCTTCCTCCGCCTCTGGAGGAACGTTGGCACCTGCCGCCCAGCAAACAGGGGATGTACCACCAACACCACCACCACCACCTCCGTCACCAAGCGTCTCAACCATGTCACACGCCAGCGTTCAGCTCTCCATCTCACAAACATTTGATAGAAAGCGTAAATTCCCACCTAGCCACCCTCGATCCCTGGCCCTGAATGCCAGCATTTCTAAACTACTGGCCTATGAAATGCTGTCATTTAGGCTGGTGGACACAGACAGCTTCAAACAGCTCATGTCGCTTGCTGTCCCACAGTATGTTGTTCCCAGCCGGCACTACTTCTCCAAGAGAGCCGTGCCTTCCCTGCACAACCAAGTATCCGATAATATCAAGTGTGCACTGCGCAACGCCATCTGTAGCAAGGTCCACCTAACCACAGATACGTGGACCAGTAAGCACGGCCAGGGACGCTATATCTCCCTAACTGCACACTGGGTAAATGTAGTGGCAGCTGGGCCCCAGGCGGAGAGCTGTTTGGCGCACGTCCTTCCGCCGCCAAGGATCGCAGGGCAACATTCTTTGCCTCCTGTTGCCACCTCCTCCTTCTCGGCTTCCTCCTCCTCTTCTTCCACCTGCTCATCCAGTCAGCCACACACCTTCACCACCAACTTCAGCACAGCCCGGGGTAAACGTCAGCAGGCCATTCTGAAACTCATATGTTTGGGGGACAGGCCCCACACCGCACAGGAGTTGTGGCGGGGTATTGAACAACAGACCGACGAGTGGTTGCTGCCGGTGAGCCTCAAGCCCGGCCTGGTGGTGTGTGATAATGGGCGAAATCTCGTTGCAGCTCTGGGACTAGCCAATTTGACGCACATCCCTTGCTTGGCGCATGTGCTGAATTTGGTGGTGCAGAAGTTCATTCACAACTACCCCGACATGTCAGAGCTGCTGCATAAAGTGCGGGCCGTCTGTTCGCGCTTCCGGCGTTCACATCCTGCTGCTGCTCGCCTGTCTGCGCTACAGCGTAACTTCGGCCTTCCCGCTCACCGCCTCATATGCGACGTGCCCACCAGGTGGAACTCCACCTTGCACATGCTGGACAGACTGTGCGAGCAGCAGCAGGCCATAGTGGAGTTTCAGCTGCAGCACGAACGGGTCAGTCGCACTACAGAACAGCACCACTTCACCACCAATGACTGGGCCTCCATGCGAGACCTGTGTGCCCTGTTGCGCTGTTTCGAGTACTCCACCAACATGGCCAGTGGCGATGACACCGTTATCAGCGTTACAATACCACTTCTATGTCTCCTTGAGAAAACACTTAGGGCGATGATGGAACAGGAGGTGGCCCAGGAGGAGGAGGAGGAGGAGGAGGAAGAGGGGTCATTTTTAGCACTTTCAGGCCAGTCTCTTCGAAGTGACTCAGAGGGAGGTTTTTGGCAACAGCAGAGGCCAGGTACAAATGTGGCCAGCCAGGGCCCACTACTGGAGGACGAGGAGGACGAGGATGAGGAGGAGGTGGAGGAGGATGAGGATGAAGCATGGTCACAGCGGGGTGGCACCCAACGCAGCTCGGGTCCATCACTGGTGCGTGGCTGGGGGGAAAGGCAGGACGATGACGATACGCCTCCCACAGAGGACAGCTTGTCCTTACCCCTGGGCAGCCTGGCACACATGAGCGACTACATGCTGCAGTGCCTGCGCAACGACAGCAGAGTTGCCCACATTTTAACCTGTGCGGACTACTGGGTTGCCACCCTGCTGGATCCACGCTACAAAGACAATGTGCCCACCTTACTTCCTGCACTGGAGCGTGATAGGAAGATGCGCGAGTACAAGCGCACGTTGGTAGACACGCTACTGAGAGCATTCCCAAATGTCACAGGGGAACAAGTGGAAGCCCAAGGCCAAGGCAGAGGAGGAGCAAGAGGTCGCCAAGGCAGCTGTGTCACGGCCAGCTCCTCTGAGGGCAGGGTTAGCATGGCAGAGATGTGGAAAACTTTTGTCAACACGCCACAGCTAACTGCACCACCACCTGATACGCAACGTGTTAGCAGGAGGCAACATTTCACTAACATGGTGGAACAGTACGTGTGCACACCCCTCCACGTACTGACTGATGGTTCGGCCCCATTCAACTTCTGGGTCTCTAAATTGTCCACGTGGCCAGAGCTAGCCTTTTATGCCTTGGAGGTGCTGGCCTGCCCGGCAGCCAGCGTTTTGTCTGAACGTGTATTCAGCACGGCAGGGGGCGTCATTACAGACAAACGCAGCCGCCTGTCTACAGCCAATGTGGACAGGCTGACGTTCATAAAAATGAACCAGGCATGGATCCCACAGGACCTGTCCGTCCCTTGTCCAGATTAGACATTAACTACCTCCCCATAACCATATATTATTGGACTCCAGGGCACTTCCTCATTCAATCCTATTTTTATTTTCATTTTACCATTATATTGCGAGGCTACCCAAAGTTGAATGAACCTCTCCTCTGCCTGTGTGCTAGGCCTAAATATATGCCAATGGACTGTTGCAGTGGTGGCTGACGTGAAGCCTCATTCTCTGCTATGACATGCAGACTAATTCTCTGCTGACATGAAGCCAGATTGTCTGTTACGGGACCTCTCTCCTCTGCCTGGGTGCTGGGCCTAAATTTATGACAATGGACTGTTGCAGTGGTGGCTGACGTGAAGCCTGATTCTCTGCTATGACATGCAGACTGATTCTCTGCTGACATGAAGCCAGATCCTCTGTTACGGGACCTCTCTCCTCTGCCTGGGTGCTGGGCCTAAATATATGCCAATGGACTGTTGCAGTGGTGGGTGACGTGAAGCCTCATTCTCTGCTATGACATGCAGACTGATTCTCTGCTGACATGAAGCCAGATTGTCTGTTACGGGACCTCTCTGCTCTGCCTGTGTGCTAGGCCTAAATATATGCCAATGGACTGTTGCAGTGGTGGGTGACGTGAAGCCTCATTCTCTGCTATGACATGCAGACTGATTCTCTGCTGACATGAAGCCAGATTGTCTGTTACGGGACCTCTCTGCTCTGCCTGTGTGCTAGGCCTAAATATATGCCAATGGACTGTTGCAGTGGTGGGTGACGTGAAGCCTCATTCTCTGCTATGACATGCAGACTGATTCTCTGCTGACATGAAGCCAGATTGTCTGTTACGGGACCTCTCTGCTCTGCCTCTGTGCTAGGCCTAAATATATGCCAATGGACTGTTGCAGTGGTGGGTGACGTGAAGCCTCATTCTCTGCTATGACATGCAGACTGATTCTCTGCTGACATGAAGCCAGATTGTCTGTTACGGGACCTCTCTCCTCTGCCTGTGTGCTAGGCCTAAATATATGCCAATGGACTGTTGCAGTGGTGGCTGACGTGAAGCCTCATTCTCTGCTATGACATGCAGACTAATTCTCTGCTGACATGAAGCCAGATTGTCTGTTACGGGACCTCTCTCCTCTGCCTGGGTGCTGGGCCTAAATTTATGACAATGGACTGTTGCAGTGGTGGCTGACGTGAAGCCTGATTCTCTGCTATGACATGCAGACTGATTCTCTGCTGACATGAAGCCAGATTGTCTGTTACGGGACCTCTCTCCTCTGCCTGTGTGCTAGGCCTAAATATATGCCAATGGACTGTTGCAGTGGTGGCTGACGTGAAGCCTCATTCTCTGCTATGACATGCAGACTAATTCTCTGCTGACATGAAGCCAGATTGTCTGTTACGGGACCTCTCTCCTCTGCCTGTGTGCTAGGCCTAAATATATGCCAATGGATTGTTGCAGTGGTGGCTGACGTGAAGCCTGATTCTCTGCTATGACATGCAGACTGATTCTCTGCTGACATGAAGCCAGATTGTCTGTTACGGGACCTCTCTCCTCTGCCTGGGTGCTAGGCCTAAATATATGCCAATGGACTGTTGCAGTGGTGGCTGACGTGAAGCCTGATTCTCTGCTATGACATGCAGACTGATTCTCTGCTGACATGAAGCCAGATCCTCTGTTACGGGACCTCTCTCCTCTGCCTGGGTGCTGGGCCTAAATTTATGACAATGGACTGTTGCAGTGGTGGCTGACGTGAAGCCTGATTCTCTGCTATGACATGAAGACTGATTCTCTGCTGACATGAAGCCAGATTGTCTGTTACGGGACCTCTCTCCTCTGCCTGGGTGCCGGGGCCTAAATATCTGAGAATGGACTGTTCCAGTGGTGGGTGACGGGAAGCCAGATTCTCTGCTATGGAACCTCTCTCCAATTGATTTTGGTTAATTTTTATTTATTTAATTTTTATTTTAATTCATTTCCCTATCCACATTTGTTTGCAGGGGATTTACCTACATGTTGCTGCCTTTTGCAGCCCTCTAGCCCTTTCCTGGGCTGTTTTACAGCCGTTTTAGTGCCGAAAAGTTCGGGTCCCCATT
Organism: Bufo gargarizans; assembly: GCF_014858855.1. Classification (NCBI taxonomy): domain Eukaryota; kingdom Metazoa; phylum Chordata; class Amphibia; order Anura; family Bufonidae; genus Bufo; species Bufo gargarizans. Next base: position 163,932,661 of record NC_058084.1, read on the forward strand.
GACTTCAATGGGGTTCGGGTTCGGGACGAAGTTCGGATCGGGTTCGGATCCCGAACCCGAACATTTCCGGGATGTTCGGCCGAACTTCTCGAACCCGAACATCCAGGTGTTCGCTCAACTCTACTGTTAAGGCATACATTTTTGGTATGCATTAAATGGATGGCAAAAGTAGGATGAGAACCCAGCCCTAGTGTCAGAAAAAGCACCAGTACACAGCGGAGTAGCGTGGCGGAGAGGGGAGGCCACCATGTACTGACAGAGCTCTACCTGATCCTGGTGGTCAGGGAAGAGGACTGTGTTTCCCAAGGATCATTTTCTACTGGGAAATACAATGCACAGTATAATACACTAGAATCAATATAATATAAAGATAGTAGCACTACCCCCGAATAATAATAATATCCCTTGGTTGAACTTGATGGACATTTTGTCTTTTTTCAACTGTATTAACTATGTAACTGTAACCATTATATAGAAATACGTCTATGTTAGGCATATTTCTGACACAGATTATGGCATAAAGGTCCTTAGTAGTGTTGATACAAAGTGCTCGGGTGCTCTGGCCAAACACATTGGGATGCACAGGTGCTCTACCAAGCACCCGAGTATAATGGAATTCAATGGGAGAACCCGAGCATTAAACCGGTCACCCCCTTCTCTGAAGAGCGGTGGGTGCCTGGTTCATAGGAAAAGGTCAGAAATTGATGGAAACACCACCAAAATGCTTCAAGAACAGCATGGGGAGGATGTCTCGATGCATCTTGGACTCCTAGGTCGCTGCTGGGAACCATGTTATCCGAGTAGTACTCCCCTTTTACAGACTGACAAAAATACACACAAAACCCCAAAAAGTAAAATAAAAAATTGTTAAGAAATATTCTTTCCTGTATATTTACTTGTATATAAAGTGCAAGTGCTGCCAAAAATTACAAGGAAGGGGCACTCCGATACAACCTGTATATCACATAAAGGAGGGCCTCATTCACATTGTGACACAATTGTTCAGGTAGTAGGACTCCTACACTCATAAAGCCTATGCACCAAGTGAAAGGGCTGCCAAAAATTACAAGGAACCAGCACACCAATACACCTTTATTACACAAAAAGAGGACATCATACACACCGTTGAAAAATTATGATTGATGGCCTGCTGGTGACCCTCAAAAAAATTAGGAGCAATGGCCTGCTGGTGACCCTCTAAAACATTACGGGCGAGAGGGTCTGCTGCCGCATTGGTGACTCTAGATAACCTCTGGGCGATTGCACGTCCCCGTGGCGGCGACGATCCATTTGGATGTCTGCCCTATCAACTTTCGATGTTCTTTTCTGCGCCTACCATGGTTATCACAGGTAACGGGGAATCAGGGTTCGATGTTGGAGAGGGAGTCTGAGAAAGGGCTACCACATCCAAGGGAGGCCAATGGCTGAAATTTGATTGGCTGTTGTTGCCTTGCCCTTTTTTTTTACTAATTGTGAACCACCCAGAGAGGGTGGGTCAAGTTATTAAACCACAAGCGTCCAAGGAAGGTAGCAGGCACGCGGAAATTACCCACTCCCGACTCAGGGGGGTAGTGACGATAAATAACAATACAGCACTCTTAAGAGGCCATGTTATTGGAATGAGTACACTTTCCGTTAACTAGGATCTATTGGATGGCAAGTCTGATGACAGCAGCCAACTTGCTCCCGGCCTCCACAACGTTCACCCAGTGTGCCATCATGGTGAGGATTGTGTTGACCAGACTCTTGGCTACTGAGACTGGACCTGTAGGTGAGGGCCTGCTGCCGCTTTGTTGACTCTTGATAACTTCTAGGCGATCGCACATCTCTGCGACGGTGACGATTCATTTAGATGTCTGCCCTATTAACTTTGGAGCAACTTTTCAACACGGACCTTCTGGTATAGCACCGTTTTGCTTGTCCTCTCAACCAGAGGAATGAGAGATGAGAAATTCTCTTTGTAGCGGGGGTCGAGAAGGGTGAACAATTAGTAATCCGTGTTGTTTAAAATGCGTATAACATGCGGGTCGTGGGAAAAGCAGCAACAGGAAGTCATCCATGTGTGCCAGAGTACCAACAGGCAAGATTTCGCTGTTGTCATCAGAAGGTGAGCTGACCATGTAAAAGATTGTAGGTGAGGGCCTGCAGGTGAACTGACCCTGTAAAACATTATATGCGAGGGCCTGCAGTTGAGCTGACCCTGTAAAACATTATATGCGAGGGCCTGCAGGTGAGCTGACCCCGTAAAACATTATATGCGAGGGCCTGCACGTAAGCTGACCCCGTAAAACATTATATGCAAGGGCCTGCAGTTGAGCTGATCCTTTAAAACATTATATGCGAGGGCCTGCAGCTGAGCTGACCCTGTAAAAAATGATATGCAAGGGCATATATGCGAGGGCATTATATACGACGAATAACCATGTTCATAAGATGGAAGAGGAGGAGTAGGGTGAAAAAATGAAGATTTAACCATATACCCTTTTTTGTGGTGGAAGGGGTGCATGGGAATACAGTATATTGAGTACATTAAAATGCGCATTTAAAGTGCCTTTGTTCATCCGATTTCCTCTTGTGGAGTAGAGAAATCTGGGGCAATCCAGGCCTTGTTCATTTTTATAACAGTCAACCTGTTAGCATTTTCAGTTGACAGGCGGATATGCTTATCTGTTATAATGCCACCAGAAGCACTAAATACAAGCTCAGACAAAACGCTGACGGCAGGGCAGGCCAGCACCTCCAAGGTGTAGAGCACCAGTTCATGCCACGTGTCCAGCTTGGCCACCTAGTAGTTGTAAGGCACTGAGGGATCACTGAGGACGCTGACACGGTCTGCTACGTACTCTACGTACTGCTACGTACTCCTTCATCATCTTCCAAAACTTTTCCTTCCTTGTGACACTAGGTCGTGTATCAGGGTGAGGGTGCTGGCGGGGTGTCATTAAACTGTCCCAAACCTTGGAGAGTGTTTCCCTGCCTCTGTTAGAACCTCTGTGTGTTCCCCTTATCTCCCCTCCTCAGTTGCCCAAGGAAGTACGGACATGCCAGCGTTGTCATATGAAAATCTTTTGGAGCAATTTTTCAACAAGGACCTTCTGGTATTGCACCACTTTGCTCGTCCTCTCCACCTGAGGAATGAAAGATGAGAAGTTCTCTTTGTAGCGGGGGTCGAGAAGGGTGAACACCCAGTAATCCGTGTTGTCTAAAATGCATATAATGCGCAGGTCGTGGGAAAGGCAGCCTAACATGAAGTCAGCCATGTTTGCCAGAGTACCAACAGGCAAGACTTTGAGAGTGATCCTCCTGATGACGACAGCAATCTCCTCATCCTCTTCCTCTGCCCACCCACGCAGAACATATGGAATTAAACTTCCATGGGTACTACTCTCTGTAGCGGAGGCAACCATCTACTGCTCCTCTTCATCGTCAAATTCGAGCTACGAAGACGGACGGAGGGTGGTCTGGCTATCACCCAGTGTAATGTCTTCTTCCCCCATTTCCACATGAAAAGACTCGTCCTTAATTGTGAGCAGTGAGCGTTTGAGTAGACACAGAAGTGGGATGGTTACGCTGATAATAGCGTTATCGCCGCTCACCATCTGTGTTGATTCCTCAAAGTTTCTTAAAATGTCACAGAGGTCAGACATCCATGCACACTCCTCGCTTCTGATTTGCGGAAGCTGACTGGAAAGGCGACAACCATGTTGCAGCTGGTATTCCACTACTGCCATCTGTTGCTCACAAAGCCTGGACAACATGTGGAACGTGGAGTTCCAGCGCATGCTCACATCGCACAACAGCCGGTGAGCTGGCAAGTTAAAGCACTGCTGCAGCGTTGACAGACCATCTGAAGCTGTCGATAACTTGCGGAAATGTTCACACAAGCGGCACACCTTCACCAGTGGCTCAGGCAAATTGGGGTAGGTTTTGAGAAACCGCTGAAATACTAAGTTTAAGATGTGGGCTAGGCATGGGATGTGTGTGAGCTCGCCGAGCTCCAAAGCAGCCACCAAATTATGGCCATTATCACACTCAACAGCTCTGAGGCAGTATGCTGTTTGTCCCCTAAGCATTTCAGCTTCAGCACTGCCTGTTGATGCTTCCCCACTGCAGTGCTACACTGCTTCCAGCTACCGGATGATGGCTGACCGTGCTGCACACGGATAATTCGGAGGTGAAAGTGGAGGAGAAGGTGGAGGAGGATAAGTGGTGGTTGGAGCCAGTAGCGTAGGTGCTGGCAGAAACCCTGATGAAATTAGGGCCATCAATCCGTGATGTTGGTAGCACCTGTGCCATCCCAGGGTACACTCGCTCCTGGCCTCCACAATGTTCACCCATTGTGCCGTCAGGGTTATGTAGCGTCCCTGGCCAAATGCACTTGTCCATGTGTCCTTGGTTAAGTGGACCTTCCCAGTAACTGCGTTGGTTAGGGCATGTGTGACGTTTAGGACGGGCATGGCACACCTTGAAAAATAGTGGCGGCTGGGGACAGAGTACGGCGGTACGGCTGCCGACATCAGGCTGCGGAATGCATCAGTGTCCACAAGCCTAAATGGCAACATGAAGCTAGTTATCGTGGATAATAGTTTTTTTTTGTGCTCTGGCAGCAGGTACAGTTTTAACGTGCCCAGGGCCACGGCCTCTGCTTGAACATAAGCATTACGGCCACGGCCTCTGCTTGAACATCAGCATTACGGCCACTTCCCCGTCCCTTACTGCACTCCTTCTTCATTATAAATGTTACATGCACACTTGACACACAAGATGTGGCACGGATGTCAAGATTCATAGCAAGCACAGTATATGGAAAAAGTATGGAAAAGGGAAAATAAATTTCACTTATATTTTTCCTATCTCTGGCCTTGACACACTGAAGGTATTGGACAGATGTCACAAGTCACTGCAGACACCCTCTATAGAAAAAGTATATTCCTTCCGGGGGACCTTCCATTGCGGTGTGCTAATGGCCACAAATTTTCTAAAGGCCTCAGAGTCCACCAATTTATATGGCAGTAGTTGGCGGGATAGCATTTCCGACAAGCCAGTGGTCAGCCGTTGGGTAAGAGGATTATCTGGCGTCATAATTTTTTTTACGATCGAACATTTGGGCCACGGAAGCCTGCCTTGTGCCCAATGAACGCTACGGTAGCACGGTGGAAGGTGGAGTGGAGGACAAATGGGAGGAGAGAGGAGAAAAAGAGGCAGGGCATGGAGCGCCGGGAGTGTGGCTTTGTGGGTTCTGACAGCATTGCTCCCACTGGGCTCGGTGATGGTAGGCCAGGTGCCTTCTTAAGGCGGTCATCCCTAGGTGAGTGTTGGGCTTACCGTGACTTATGCGTTGACAGCATAGGCTATTGTCAGCAGCTGACACGTTAAAAAATGCCCACACTGCGGAGCCATGTGCCGGTGTCCTGGGAGCGTAAGATGTGACCATGCATGGTGGATGGCTCGCTCCAGATACATTTGAAGTCTGCTTTTTGCCTCCTGTGCACTGCGAGTTCTGCCTGCTTCTCCTAATTCTCCTCCCTATATGCTGCTCCGTCTCGCCCTCTGAAATCCTCTCCTCTTCCTCTCTTGTGGGCACCCACGTGACGTCCATCGACACGTCATCATCGTCACCTTCACCTTAACTGACATTAGAGAACTCGGAGGAGGCAGCAACATCGGGGACCACCCTCCTTGGGCTGATCTGGGTTCTGTTGTCAGACTGCTGGGTGGCGGCCGTTGCTACCTCTTCTTCCTCCTTCCAAGAATGGCTGCGCATCGGTAAGGTCTGGGAATGGATGGAAAATTATTCCTCTGACTCGAGTGAAGGGGCTATGGTGGTGGTGGTGTCTTTGAGGGTGCACACAGCAGAGAGTGAGGAGGGTGCAGATACAGACGATGTGGAGGGTGCAGAAGTGGAAGGCTGAGTGAGCCACTCAACCAACTCTGGTATACGTCTGACACACGCACCTTCTCCAACTTCCCACTTAGGCTCTGGCCTGGTGCACCTGCCCGACCCCTACCACCCCTGTGGAACAGCCTGCCTCTTCCTCTGCCTTTCATTTTTAAAATGACCCTGTGCCAAAGTCCCTAGAGAAGAACAGTATTTGTGGAAGCTGATATATGGCAGGCCTCAATCAGTTGTTAGTTGAAGCTGGTATATCACCCTTAAGCAGTAATTTTGTGGACGCAGGTATATGGAAAACCTCTATCACTATTTTGTGGAAGCTGATATATGGAAGGCCTCAATCAGTTGTTAGTTGAAACTGGTATATCACCCTCAAGCAGTAATTTTGTGGACGCAGCTTTATGGAAAACCTGTATCACTCTTTTGTGGAAGCTGATATATGGCAGGCCTCAATCAGTTGCTAGTTGAAGCTAGTATATAACCCTCAAACAGTAATTTTGTGGACACAGGTATATGGAAAACCTCTATCACTATTTTGCGGAAGCTGATATATGGCAGGCCTCAATCAGTTGTAACTTGAAGCAGGTATATCACCCTTAAGCAGCAATTTTGTGGATGCAGGTATATGGAAAACCTCTATCACTATTTTGTGTAAGCTGATAGATCGCAGCCCTCAATCAGTATTTTCTGGAAGCATACAAATGCACTATAATATAATTTCTATGTTAGAAAGTATATTATAAGTATATCACACCCCTCTGTGTATCACACCTATCGATAGCACAACATTACCAGTCCTTAAAAGGACTTTTGTGGCCCTATTAGCTAGTGTTCCTAACAGCCTGTCCCAGCTCCAAAATGCAACATCTCCCTACACTGGCAAAACACATAATGTAAAATGGCTGCCAGATCGGGTTCTGTTATAGGGTTGGGGGGGTGTCCATGTGCTGAAACGTCTCAATTGGCTGTCCTGTCCCACCTGATGGATGTGTCATGGGTCAAAGTTCGGCGCAATGCAAAAGAATATGGCGCTCGCGACATTGCCATATATTAGCATGTTCAGCGGATCGCGAACACGCAAAGTTCACCACAAACTGACCACCGGATGAACCGCAAGGCCATCACTCATTGTCAGACTGTACAGGGACACACCCTCACTTGGTAACACCCATATGAACCTTCAATGTCAGCTGCTAGTAATTTATTCATAACTTCTAGTACTAATAGAAGTTATTACTAGTAATAACTGAGAAATGGCACAACATGGATTTATAAGAAAATGTCAAATTGTTATTACATGGTAAATGCAAGTAGTTACTAAAACAAACTGGGGTTACAGGTCCTCTTTAATAGCATACAAAAGCAAGACAGACTTCACAGAAAAGGGTGATTCATGGAAATATATTGGTAGTGATATTCTTTTATTACTTTCAAAAAACTAATTTTAAGGAAAAAATATTATTTAAGAAACTGATTAAATTGCTGTCATAATTTTGACTCAGCTACAGACCACACAGGAGGGTTGGAGACATGGGGTTAGCAAATGAAATTATGAAGTGATCTCATACAGAGTGATTGGAATGAGAATCTCAACCTGGCAGACATATTGAAAAGGCTGAAACTGTAGGTTGAGAACACATAATGGTAGGAATTTATCAAGAGGGTAATATTTGAAGTCAGTTTTAATTGAGTTTGTGTTGGCATACTTTGCACCAAATTTATAAAATGTCTCACATTGTTTGTTATAACCTTTAAACTAATACTTTCTTTAGAGCTGGTCCTTTAGTTTGGGTTTGCAACTTTTTGTTACAGATTTGAAAAGTCGCAGTAATAACTTTGGAGTGCAACTCTTTAACATAGCTAACCACGTCCACTTTTCTAAACTGGAGCAAGTGGTGTAAAAAAATCAAAAATGTGCAAACAATTTGAGCAAGTAAGCCAAAATAGTCCCAAAGCCCTATTTTCAACTTATTGAATCCAGAATTCTGGAATGTAGGATGTCATAAACCCCCCATGGTGTTTTGATGCATTTTTCTTTCAAAGTAAGCTCTGTATATATACAGTCAGGTCCATAAATATTGGGAAATCAACACAATTCTAACATTTGCGGCTCTATACACCACCACAATGGATTTGAAATGAAACAAACAAGATGTGCTTTAACTGCAGTCTGTCAGCTTTAATTTGAGGGTACATCTAAATCAGGTGAACGGTGTAGGAATTACAACAGTTTGAAGATGTGCCTCCCACTTGTTAAGGGACCGAAAGTTATGGGACAATTGGCTTCTCAGCTGTTCCATGGCCAGGTGTGTGTTATTCCCTCATTATCCCAATTACAATGAGCAGATAAAAGGTCCTAGGGCTTTCTGACCTCTCTCCCTGCACTAAGATGATGTGAAATAATTCCTCCCTATCCTTTCTCTGCACTTATAAATCGTTTTTTCAGGAATTTTTTTCACAATCGTGTTTTTCCAATTGCTGTCCCTAGCACCTTCTCACGTCTGTCACTGCACTCAGAACACTTGAAAATGTCTGACTCTAAGATGGCCACCACATTTATAGGGCTGTGACATCACAGGGCTGGTTGCCCCATGTCCTCACACATGTAGCCGCCATTGTAGCCGCCATTTTAGTTTCGTTAGATTCGTTACCATGAAGCGTAAGGAAATTTGCATTTGTTGCTAATCTAATTTTTCCTGAAATTCAGATCTAATTCCACTTCATCAGCTTCGATTCGCTCATCTCTATCCCTAATAATACAGAAATATGTTTATTTTCTGCCCCAATGTTCTGTGGATAGATGATAAATGTGAATTCTGGCAAAACCTCTTGAACAGATAAATAAAAAAGGGCATATTTAAAAAAAAAATTGAATTTATGTTACAAGTGTGATTGTCATTAGCAACACGTGTACTGTTGGAGTTATGTACTATTGTCCTTGTGTTACAACAAAATATTGTGTTGTACCTGCTTACACAGTGTCACGAAACCATCGGGTGCGAACCCACTGTCCTACCTCCTCTAAGGGCATTGTCTAAGTGAACCCCTCGATCTTTACAGTACTCCTGATGGTGGGGATTGACTTTCCCGAGGGGAACACCAGGTCTCTACCTCTTGAGTAGGATAGGCACATGAAACAGCTGGTCCAGGTAGATCAGGAGATACCTGAGAAAGGTACCAGAGGTACAGGTGTTGTCGTAACCAGGAGCAACAGTGCAGGACCGAAGGATGAGGTAGAGGTGAAATCAGACAGACAAAAGGTCAGGGCAGGAGGCACAGGTACAGGTCAGGCAATCCGGATCGGCAACAGGAAAGTCAGGGCAAACAGGCAAGGATCTAACAGTGTCACAGAGAGGGGGAGGGGATGCTGCACCACTGACTCCACCCACACCCCTGTCCCTGCCTATTTGCACCATCCATCCTAGCTAACGGAGCACAACTGGGCGGCGTTCCTAGCCTTGGCAAATGCAGAGGGACAAACAAGACAGACAAACATAGAATGGTCAACAAGCCGAGTCAGAACCAGGAGATAACTACAGTACCAGTGGATAAGCAAAGATGGGTCAACAACAAGCCAGAAGTTAAAACCAGGAGAAGCAAAGCAGACACAAGGAGCAAGCAAGGATGAAGACTATCAACGAGTCGGGAGTCAATAGCTACGAAATCACTCTGAAGGACTCAGGATAGGACCTTATTCAGGTCTCTCTTGTGACAGGGGTCAGAAGATCTGTGTTGTTGCTGGGTATGGCCACACCTCTGGTATCAGGTGTAGCTTAAATGGTAATTCCTACTCCTCTATTTAGTCTGGCCTCACCCATCATGCTATGCGGTTGATAGCTCCTTTTAGTTGTGAAAAGTAGATGTCTGGTTCTTCTCTGAGTTCCTGCTCGTCTGCATATTTTGGAGTTAAGTGTCTTTTCCATATTTCCGGTTCGTAGTTTTCCCCTACCTTTTGGTATTAGGCCTGAGGGAGTCTCCTGTTCCTTCAGCTGGGAAGGAACATGTCATCTCGTGTCCTGACACTATTTACAGGGCCCTGTAGGGTCAGATAGGGCCCTAGGTTCCAGCGTATGAAGATTCCTATCATCAAGGTCTGTTCATACTTACAGTAGTCAGGACTCGGGTTAGGGATTCACTAGGTTGTGACCTTTTCCAGGCCTAGTACCTTTTCCCTTCCCTCTTGTGGTCGGTGTGGAGTTATCCTCCCACACAACGCCATGACAAACAGGTACCAGAGTCAAGGAATACAGGTACGAGTCAGGAACACAGGAACACAAATGGAAATCGGGAACCTTAGCAGGAAACAAGGACCTTGACACTGAGGTGTCTGGGAAGGGGGCTGAACCACTTATATATGTGCAGGAGGGCTAGGATTGGTCAGCGAGGTCACATGGCCTAACCCATAAAGCACAGGGAGTGATGCACGCTGGCCCTCAAGGAAATGCTGCAGGAAACAAGCAGCAAGCATGCTGTGGCCAGGGCTGAAAGGAAACTGTGGAGTGGATCCCAGAACAACAGTACCTACACAGACAGAGCCCAGCATTGCAGTGGTGAATGGTAAGCATTGGCAGCAGATCACCGCTGAACACGGCACCCGGGTCTGCGTCGGTAAGCAGGGGAACAGTGGTGCACAGCAGCCGCTGTTACGCACAGTTACCAATCATCATAAAAAGTTGTCATGCCTCATTATTGCAGTGCATTCGGAAAGTCTTCAAACTTTTTTTCATATTTTGTTATCTTGCGGCCTTGTGCTAAAAAATAAAATAAATTTCCCCTTCAATCTGCACTCAGTACCCCATAATGACAAAGTGAAAATAGAATGTTAGAAATCTTTGCCAATTTATTGAAAAGGAAAAACTGTATTCAAAACTTTTAGGGTCCTTTCAGACGAACGTATCCACCATTTTTTCAGTCTGCAAATTGCGTATCCTGAAAACATGCATACCGGCTGTGTGCATTCCACATTTTGTGTGTGCTGTCCGCAACTTTTGTGGCCCTATTGAAATGAATGGGTCCACATCTGTTCTGCAAAATTGTGTACCGAAAAGGACACAAATATACGGTCGTGTGAATGGGCCCTTACTGTGATACCTGACATTTAGCTATTGTGGGTAATTTCTCTTAATCATCTTTGAGATTTTTTCACACAATGATTGGAGTCCAGACCACCTGTGGTAAATTCAGTTGATTGGGCATAATTAGGAAAGAAGTAGCCCTGTCTCACAACTGACAATGCATATCAGAGCAAAAAATAAGCCATGAAGGGAAAAGAACTGCCTGTAGAGCTCAGAGACAGTAGTGTCTGGAGGCACAGATCTGGAGAAGGAAACAAAACATTTTTTTTTGCTCCACTGAAAGTGCAAACAGCATAGTGTCCTCCATAATTTTTATTGGAAGATGTTTGGAGCAGCCTAGAGCTGGCCTCGCCACCAATCTAATTCTTGGGGGAAAAGTGCCTTCGTAAGGCTACTTTCACACTTGCACAAGCTGGATATGGCTGTTCACCATTTGAGCCAATTGACTATAATGGGAACCAGCAGGGATCTGGCCGCTCCCCGGCATAAATGTCGGGATTTGGCCGGACAAAAACCATTGCATGCAGACATTTTTGTTCAGGAAAATCACAGCATTTATGCCGGAAAACGGAGGGATTCTAGCTAGATCCTACTAAAGTCTCTCGGGTCTGGAGGGCATGCAGCACTATCCGGGTATGCCAGAACTGGAGAACTCCATAAGGCTGTTCCGGAACAGCCTGCCAGATTACTTTAGAGCTACTATAAAACTAGCTTGAGAGAGGTGGCCAAGAACCCAATGGTCACTTTGGCTGAGCTCCAAAGATCCTGTGTGCAGATGGGAGAATCTTCCAGAAAGTTAACCATCGCTGCTGCATTCCAGCAATCTGGTATTTATAGCACACTGGCCAGAAAAAAAAGCCTCTTCTCAATAAAGGCACATTCTAAGTGTCATGTTTTGAGGAAACCAGGCACTGCTAAATACCAACCCTATGGTGAAGCAAGGTGAGTGGAACATCATGCTTTGAGTGTGTTTTCCAATGGCTGGGACAGGTTTGAGAGAAAGCTGAATGGAGCAAAGTACAAAGATATTGTTAATGAAAAGCAGGTCCAGAGTGCTTTGGACCTCAGACTAGTCCTAAGAAAATGATCCTAAGCATACAGCCAAGACAATACAGGAGTGGCTTAGGGACAACTCTGTGAATGTCTGAGTGGCCCAACCAGAGCCCTGACTTCAACTCTTATTTTTATTACAGTTCAATATACTTGTTTTAATCACTGCAAATAACATGAGAATTGTAAAAATAATTACTGAAATAATAATAGAATCATTTGGGTTTATTTATATATAATTGTAAAGAAGGATGTTATTATAAAGAAGGATGATTTTAGTGTGCCTTCTTTCTCAAGAAATATTTAATCCCAATGCATACAGTTCTCCAAAGCACTAAAAATAATATCCTTTGATAAAGCTATGAATTGTGAGCTTTGGAATGTTTCAGACCACTGATTTGAAAAACACATTAAAGCCATTATAGCTATTATCTTCTATTACAAAAATGATTCAGGTATTCATTATAAATGCTTAAGGCTCGGAATTCACTGCAATTGCATGTAAGAAAATCTTATTTTTTGCGGCTACATGACATTACACATTTAACAGTGTGTGTTAATTTTTTTGTGAAGAATGATGTATATTTCAATATGATAAAACACAGATACAAGTTTATAACATACTCTCACACTTAAAGAAGTTGTCTGCCCTGTTAACATATTTTTTTTTATTTATTTTTTTATTTACATTTTTATTGTAAATTTCACAGTATAACAGGAAATAACAAGGTATCAAGGTGGAGGCTCGCAGGCCCCGCCATTATATTAATAAGTACAGGTTAGGTATGAATTTGGATTGAAGACCAACACAATGCACATGACATACTCAAAGGTACATGACATATACTAGCACTTTGGAAAGAGTTCCCAATAGCTGAGACATCCAAGAAATTGAAGAAGACGGTTGCCTAGAAGATGCCATAAGGCCAAACCAAGAAGTGTTTACATCTATTAATTGGGGTGTGAGGATACCTTAGAGGCAATTGTGGCTTGGTGAATGTTAATGTTTGATAGTTACAAAAGTGTAATTGTTAAATTGGGTATCAAGCGGAAGGCTAAGACTTAGGGGATCTATATTTAGCCCACTTTGACCACTTTTTGAGGAAAGACAAGTGTGTACGAGATTCCCAGGATGATAGTTCCTCAAACCTGTAAATCTGGTCAATTTTTTGAGTCCAATGTTCCAAAGTGGGGACAGTGGGTTGTAGCCATAACTTAGGGAGTTGAAGTCTAGCCGCCAATATCATCTGCGTGAATACATATGGTGGTTTTGCAGTCCCCTTTTCTGGCGAGAATGAGAGGAGAGCAATTTGCGGAGAAGGCTGGATCATCGTGCCACAAACGCTGTTTGCGATAGAAAAGACTTCACACCACCATCTTTGGATGAGGGGGCACGTCCACCAGATATGGAGGAAGGTTCCCCTCTCTCCAAGGCACCTCCAGCACGTGTCAGAATCCACTCTAGCAAATCTCGCTATCTTATCAGGTGTATTGTACCATCTTGTGAGGATCTTGTAGCTGTTTTCCTGAATTCTGACACAGCGGGAGGCGCAGTGGGGGGTATCGAGAAATTTAGGTAGAGAGTCAAATGGGACTGTGATTTTTAAGTCTGATTCCCATTGCGTGACAAAGGATGGTTTGGCCAACATGGGAGGTAGTCGCAGCTTGCTATATATTCGTGAAGTAAGTTTTCTGGGTAGTGATTGTAAAGCAATCAGAGACTCCATCCAAACTAAGGGACGAAGGAGATCCCCCACTTTAATATGCAGTTTTAGGAAGGCCCTGAGATAGGCGATTGCAATGAAATCACGGGGGTAAGGGTTAAGCAGGGCGTTTGTGTCATTTAGATCCATCCATACTCCAGAAGGAAGCACTAAGGAAATTAAAGGAGCAGTGGAAGACGTCAGTTTTGTGGAAGCAGCTTCCCTTAATGTAGAAGGGGCTGTATTCATTACATCTGCTACTGTCAGTGTGGGCGAAGGGAATGGGATGGAACAGTGTGAGGAGGATAGCCACTTCCATGCTTCCAGTGTGGCTCTGATAATTGGGTATTGAGACATGTGGCCTAGAAAAACCATCTCTTGGCCCAAAAGAAGTGCTTTAGCTGGTCTATTCAAAATTTCCAGTTCCATCTGGACCACTGTAGAAGATGTAGGCGTGCTCAGCCATGCTAATGCTCGTGAAATAAGGATGGCCTTCCCATACAGCTCTGGGCTTGGTAAGCCTATTCCCCCTGCATGTCTGGGCTTAGTGAGAAGAGTAGTGGAGAGTCTCGCCTTCCTCCCATTCCAGATGAAGGACCTGAACTTTTTCATAATCGATATATAATAGTGTTTGGGGACCGAAATGGGAAGAACCTGTTGCAAATATGTGAGTCTGGGGAGTATTAGGGAAGATAAAAGGTTTTTTCGACCAAACCAGGAGAGAGTCGTGTTGGACCTAGCTAAGTTGTCGATAGTACTAATAATCAAATTTTTTAAGGGGATATAGTTAAGAGAAAATAGTTCCGTTATTTCTGGACTAATTTTAACCCCTAGATATGTGATGTTGGGGGAGGACCAATTAAATGGAGAGTTCTGCATTAGAAGGCGTTTTGTTGCCTGGGGGACACCTAAGCAGAGGACTAATGATTTACTAGCATTAATTTTAAAGTCTGACATTATGCTATATGTTTTCAAATGGGACTGGATTCGGGGGAGGGACGCTTTTGGATTGTTCGTCATTATGAGTACATCGTCCGCAAAAGCGGCTATTTTCTGTTCCCTGCCTCCCAAACATAGACCCCCTATCTCCTGGTCCAATCTTATATTTGCCAGAAGCGGCTCTAAAGCCAGGATGAACAAGAGGGGTGACAGTGGGCAGCCCTGGCGAGTCCCATTTCTAATAGGAAAGGGAGATGATATGGTGCCATTTACTAAAACTGAAGCTGTTGCTTGTTCATACATTGAGAAAACTGCTTTGGTAAAGGAGTCAGGTAGGCCAAATCCGGGAAGCACTTGTTGTAGGTATGACCAATTGACCCTATCAAATGCTTTTTCAGCGTCTGTGCTGAGTAAAAGCAGGGGGGAGGAAAGCCGTTTAGCATGACAGAGGGTATTAATCACCTTTGTAGTATTGTCCTTCCCTTCCCTGTTACGGACAAAGCCTACCTGATCTCCATGAACAAGTTGAGGGAGGAGAATAGCTAGTCTGTTGGCTAGCATCTTGGCCAGGAGCTTAAGGTCTATGTTTAGGAGGGATATGGGTCTATAGTTGGAGCAAAGACTGGCATCTTTCCCTTCTTTGGGGATGAGAGTAATGTGGGCCGCCGTCATATCTCTCGAGAGTGGGATTCCCTCTAGGGTCTGATTACAAACTTCCAAGAGATGGGGAAGGAGGAGATCCTGGAACATTTTGTAATATGCTAGCGGAAGGCCATCAGGGCCCGGGCTCTTACCTGTCGGCATTTGGTTCATTGCTGTTTTAAGCTCAGTAAGTGAAAAGGGGGCTGCGAGACTCGACTTCTGGTCTAGGTCAATAGTAGGAAGTTTAGCTGCTTCCAGGAAGGAGGATATAACACTAGCACGAGTCGCTGTTTCAGTTGTTGAGGGGAGATTATATAGCTCGTTATAAAATGAGCGAAATTGGGCTGCAATCTGGTTAACCGAAAAAATGGGGGTCCCATCATGCGAGGATAGCTGGTGGACAAAGTTCGCCGACCTCCTCCCCTTAACCCTGTTCATTACAAACTTGGTGGCCTTATCCCCATGTGCGAAGAATTTGTGTTGAGAGCTCATGTGGTATTTGGCAGCTTTATTGGCTAATAAAGATCTAAGTTTAGCTCTATATTCTGACAACTTTTGAAATTGGGTGTTGGTGGGTTTGGCTTTATGGGAGGACTCTAAAATCTGGATGTTCTTCAGGGTGTCGTCTATTTCCCTATCTCTTTTTCTCTTGAGATGTGTGCCGATGCTAATGAATTGTCCTCTCACAACAGGTTTATGAGCATCCCAGAGGGTGTTGGCCGTGATATCAGGGCTTTTATTCAGGGAGAAATAATCTATGATGTGCTTAGAAATCCGGTCGACCGAGTCCTGAAAGCCCGAAGGGTTTCGTTCAGGCGCCAGTTAAAGCACGAGGGCGTTTCATTAGGGGCTAGAACTGAAATATATATTGGGGAGTGATCTGACACATGTATGGCACCAATGCTAGCTTCTCTGCACAGGTGTATGTGTTCCTTGGAGATGAAGAGGTAGTCTAGTCTGTGGTAAGTTTTATGTGTTGGGGAATAGAACGTGAAGTCTAGTGTGCTCGGGTGAAGAGAGCGCCATACATCTACCAAATGCAGATCCCAAAGGGTATTCCTAATATGTTTTAGGAATTTCCTGGAATGACACGATTTATGGGAGGAAACATCTAATTGCGGATACAGAGCGACATTTAAGTCACCCCCAGCAATTACTATACCCTCTTTAAAGGAGTCTATAATGGGAAAGATTTCAGAAAACCAACGGGCTTGATTAGAATTAGGAGCGTACAGATTAATAAAAGTGTACGTTTGTGGTCCTATGGTGCCTTTGAGTAAGACGTATCTACCCACTGGGTCTAAAATCTGGCTGGTGAATTTGAAGGGGATTCTCCTCTGAAGCCCTATGCTGACCCCACTGGAGGCCGAGGAGTCGCTCCCACAGTGGTACCAATTGGAGAAGTGAGAGAACCGCATGTCTGGGTAATGGTTGAAGCGGAAATGTGTCTCCTGGAGAAAAATCACACCAGCCCCGGCTTTTCTTAGAATGGCAAAGATTTGGCTCCGTTTAGAAGGAGAGTGGAAGCCTTTGACATTGTAAGAGGCCACTAGTATGTCAGCCATTATTTATGGGATGTGTGGGTTTACCTTGTAGCTGTTGTGACTTCCCCCCAGGATGTGCACCCGGTCCGCAAAGGTCCTCCATCCCCAGTGGGGCAGCGCAAGTGCAGGAGACAATCCAGTTCAAAGCAATAGGCGGGTACCTTGAGTTAGGGGTGAGTAGAAGGGATAGAACATAACATGTTAAACAAACAAAGGATATGAACATTGACATATTATAATATGTCGTAGTCATGAGGGGGTTATTGGTCAATAGACCGTTTAAGAGATCGTATAACGCCCGGGGAAGGGCCAATAACAGAGCAGGAGGTTGGGGGGAAACAAATATAGACATATGAAAAGGCTATCAGAAGTCATGCATACAGTGGATTTAGAAAACTCTAAGCAGCAGTGTAAGAAGAAAACCAAATTATCAGCTTAATCTGGAACTGCCATATTGAATGCAAGTGAACCTTTCTAATGTTCTTGTGAGAGACTTCTCGGCGTAAGTTGGAAACCCCTCTTCTTGGAGTGAGATGACTTTGGTGTGCGTAGAACTTTGAAAGGAGCCACCTTGGGTACATCTGGCAGGGTACTGAGATCTTGGAAGAGCTCCCAATTTTCAATCTGCATAGGTGGTACATTCAGGATCTCAAAGGCAGACGCAAGGTCTGTAAATGAAGAAATGTTTACTCTCTTGCCTGCGTACGAGAAGGATAAGCCGAAAGGATAGGACCATCTGTATAGCACCTTTTTGGAGCGTAACCAGTCCGTTAAAGGTTTAAGGGATCTTCGCTTCTTCAGAGTTGAAGGGGCTAAGTCCTGGTATATATCAATCTTGGAATCTTCATACATGAAATCCGAATGGTTGCGCGCTGCTTCCAGGATGGCAGTTTTCACTTGAAAATTCAGGAACCTACATATTATGTCCCTGGGTGGTTCGGCCGGCTTAGGCTTGGGTCTAAGGGCTCTATGCGCCCGTTCTATGATTATCTCTTGTGAGAAGTTAGGGCCCAGAAGTGACCCGCATATTTCCAAGATGGAGTCTGGGATCTCACCTGGGGAGACTGTCTCTGGCACTTCTCGGAACCTCAGATTGTTTCGGCGCCCCCTGTTTTCTTGATCTTCCAGTGAGCAGTGGAGATCGTTTAAGTATAATGCGCAGCGGCGAAATGAGTCTGACACCGCGGACTGGTGGTTCAGTATCTCTGCTTGGTGCAGCTCTAAGTTCTCCACGCGGTCTCCAATGTGCCTCACCTCGTTCCTGCATGCAGATATTTCTGCAAGGATCGGCTCCATAATTCTGCTGAGGGCACGGTCAAGGTATTTTCTTGTGACCGGAAGGTCAGAGCTGGCTTGTGCTTCGTCTGAATCACTCTCCCCTTCTGACTGTGTAGGAGCTCGCTTCGGTGTTTTAGCCTGTGGGGTCGGCGCCATCTTGGGCTCTCTGGCGGCTACCGTTGCGGCGGCTTTCTTTAGGAATTTCTCCATATCTCCTCCAGCATTCTGTGTCTTGGAGGGAGCAGCAGTGTCACTGTGCTTGGGGTTCCTGATTTTTACCATCTCTGCCTCTGTGTGCTAGTTATAGCTGGCGTTAGGGACGAATCTCTTCACAGAGCACAGAGCTATGCGGCCATCTTCATCAGGCGCAAGCTCCGCCCCCCTGTTAACATATTTTTAACAAAATCACAGAATGCTATAAAATAATAAACATAGTAGGTGCAGTGGCCAGTGTATGATGCTGTCAGTAACCAGGCCAGTTATAGAAAATAAACACCTCTATTCACTAAAGTGCAGGATGCAATGTGTAGTACATCCAACGGTATCAAAACACAGTTCCAAATAATTCTCAGTGCAGATTCTCTCATAGGCCAGGATGTGGATAGTAGTTCTCCTTCCCTCTATCTCTGCAAAGTCTGTCTATCTTTCTCCCTCCCTCTCTCTCTTTCTCTCCCTCGCTCTCTCTGCAGAATCATGTTGGCAATATTATTCTTGTAATTGTGGCAGTGATTCCCAAATGAAGGGTACAGGATTAAGATACAACTGGCAAGGCCATATCCTAGTGTGAAAGGTGTTTTAACAATGTCCCTCTCACTTCAGTACTATGTTACTATGTTACTTCATTAAAGAGCCCTAAATAGCAAATACCCTACTAACTGATCCACTGCTCACCATGTAGATCCTGGACCCTTTAGTCCTCTCTCCTATCATGTAGTACAGGAAAAATTGTGATGTCTTTCTTTTAGTAGATAATCATTAGAAATGGAACTGTGGCCTAGTCCAGTGAGGAGTGGAGGACATCTCACATCTTTCCTCTGCTGAAAAACAGACTGACTGAGCTAGGGGTGGCCCTAAGTCCCTCCTAGCTTTCTGCAAGGGCTGTCAGGATTGTTAACCCTTACAGATCCATACAGTCATATGATGGTACATTAAAATACATTAGCATATTAAATAACTTTAAATAATGCTAAATAACAAAATAGTTTGCAGGTATAATGGGGTACTGCATGTGTGTATTGGAACAAATATACTTTTTTTTAGCAATTAGCGTTTTGACGTTCCATAACAGTTTATGCTAGATATAAGTAGACTTTCTGATCCTTGAGTACTATTAAATCAGAAGTACTATAAAGATGTCAAAATGGTAAGCATATACAGCTCCATGGAGATCACATTTAACAAAAGTCCTGAGAATTGCATATTAATGACTATTACACAATGACAGAAAAGAGAAGTTATGAAATAGATGACAGTAAAAATCATGCACTGCACCATAATCTTCATATAAAATTTGGTTTGTTAAATTAATAAAATAAAAAAATTATCTTTCTCTAGCTTGATAGGGACTTCACTTTGTACTGGTGTTGTGTATATGACCACCTGTGTGGAAGCAGAAGTTTTGTCAGTGTGCTGGTCTGGAACAATCAGATGTGTCCTTAACACAATGCCAAGGAGGAAAGACATCAGCAATGATCTTGGAGGAGCTTGCTGCTGCCATCAATCTGTGAAGGGTTATAAGGCTATTTCCAAACGTTCCTCTAGAACAATATGAGAGACTGATACAGGAAATGATTACTTTAAGTTTTTGTTGCCAAAGGGGGTTCTACAAGTTATTGAATTATGATGTGTACATAGTTTTTCCACATATGTCTTTTCCATGCTGGCTAGATTTTTATTAAATAATGAAAGAGAAAAACTATTTGCGTGTTATTGTTTATCTGAAGTTGTATTTACTTAATTTTAAGACTTTCAGAGACATAAGACAGGACCGTATTTTTAATGTCTTGATACGTAAAAACACAGAATTGAACCCTTAAGATCTGGACCAATTTTAGTTTTTTTTCATTCCTACCTTCCAAAAGCTACAACTTAAAAAAATAAATGTATCACATTTTTTCCAGACCATTTAATTCACCATATCTTGTATTAAAACACAAAAAACACAAAAAAATCTATAATTATGGCGATACCAAATGTGTATAATTTTTATTTTGCTTTACTACTTTGAAAAAAAAAAAAATCCTTAGAAAATATAAAAATTGTCATTGCATCGCCATTTTCTGACAAAGGCAGCAAAATGTGATTAAGAGCATGGGAAATGTTCTGCAAACAAATGTGGATAGGGAAATGACTTAAAACAACATAAAATACGTACAAATAAAAAATAATCTTAGATCTAAGAGGAGGAGGTCCATATGGAGTAGAAGGTTGAGGAGGCGGTGGATGTGGCGGTGTAGGTAGAAGCGGTGGATGGAGGAGGTAGCCAACACTGGTTTTTGTTTTTTATTTTTTGTTTAAATTTGGGTAGACCCCAAAACATTGGGAAATATAAAAAATAAAACAAAGAGAAAGTGCGCTGGAGTACAACAATGGCTGGGTGAGGCCGATATACATGTCTATTCTGCACAAGGTATGGACAAGTCCTGTGGGATCTTTGCCTGGTTCATTTTAATAAACGTGAGCTTGTCCACACTGGCTGTGCCTCTCTTTGATAACCCACTCCTGCCATGCTAACCAAACGTTCAGACAATACACTTTCTGAAGGACAGGCCATCACCTCCAAGGCGTAAAGGGCAAGCTCAGGTCATGTGCCCAATTTGGAAACTCAGAAGTTGAAGGGGGCAGACCCATCAGTCAGTACATGTAGGCGTGCGCACACATACTGCTCCACCATGTCACACGTCCCCGTGATGTCCATGATCCAATTGGATATCTTCTCTATTAACTTTCGATGTTCTTCTATGCACCTACCATTGTGATCACGGGTAAAGGGGAATCAGGGTTCCATGCCGGAGAGGGAGCCTGAGAAAGAGATACCACATCCAAGGGAGGTCAATGGATGAAATGAAATGTGATCAAGCAGAAATGTGGGACAAAGTATTGAAGCATAAGCTTCCAAGTAAAGGAGGGTGCGCGCGGCAATTACACACTCCCGACTCGGGGAGGTAGTGACGATAAATAACAATACAGGACTCTTAAGATGCCCTGTTATTGTAATAATTAATAAAAAATTACAGGGAATGTCACTGGGGTATTTTGGATTTGGAAACGTTAGACAGGAGAGGCCCTGCTACCACTTTGTTGACGCTAGATAACTTCTGCATGATTGCACGTCCCTGTGACGTCCACGATCCAATTGGATATCTTCTCAATCAACTTTTGATGTTCTTTTATGCGCCTACCATGGTAATCACGGGTAACGAGGAATCAGGGTTCCATGACGGAGAAGGAGCCTGAGAAAGGGATACCACATCCAAGGGAGGTCAATGGCTGAAATGGGATTGAGCGGAAATGTGGGACAAGTTGTTAAAGAGGAAAGATCAAATGAAAAGAGGGGCACGCATCATGCAGAGCAGGGGTTTTTCATTGGCAAAAATGGGTTAATGTTACCCACAATGGAACAGACAATTAAAAAAAAATAGTTCCCTGTCACCTATGCAGAGCAGGGGTTTGTATACGGCAAAAACTGTAAAATGTCTCCTGAGAATGTAACAGATGATTTTTTTTAATTTAGGTCCCTGTCACCTATGCAGAGCAGGGTTTATTCACGGCAAAAATTGTAAAATGTCACCCAAGAATGTAACAGAAGCTTTTGCACCCTGCGCTCTCTTTTGCTGTGCTGGTGCCTCTGTGAGACCACCGCCTCTTCCTCTAAACTGCACACATCACTCGCATGACCTTGATTCCATGGGGGGTCTAGAACCTCATCATCCTTCACATAATCTTCCACCCAGTCTTCACCCCTGCTCTCCTTGTCGGTCTGCACACTGCAGAAAGCCGCAGCAGTTGGCACCTGTGTTTCGTCATCATCAGAGACATGCTGCGGTGCATGACAGCAGTATTTAACGCTTGTATTGGACTGTCACAAATGCAGAAAAGGCCGGAATGTAGTATCTAGAACAAAATGGGTGTTTTTTTTTAAACCAGAATATAACTGCAGTATTTGAAGCTTGTATTGGACTATCACAAATGCAGCAAAGGCCCCAAATGTAGTATCTTGCACAAAATGTATGCTTTTTAAAAATCAGAATATAGCAGCAGTATTTAAAGGGAACCTGTCATCGGGATTTTGTGTATAGAGCTCAGAACATGGATTGCTAGATGGCCGCTAGCACATCTGCAATACCAAGTCCCCATAGCTCTGTGTGCTTTTATTGTGTAAAAAAAAAAAGATTTGATACATATGCAAATTAACCTGAAATGAGCCCTGACCCTGACTCATCTCAGGCACGGGACTAATCTTAGGTTAATTTGCATATATATCAAATAGTGTTTTTTTTTTTACACAATAAAAGCACACAGAGCTATGGGGACTTGCAGATGTGCTAGCGGCCATCTAGCAACCCATGTCCTCACCTCAATACACAAAATCCCAGTGACGGTTTCCCTTTTAAACGAGAATATAACTGCAGTATTTAAAGCTTGTATTGGACTGTCAGAAATGCAGCAAAGGCCCCAAATCTAGTATCTAGGACAAAATGGGTGTTTTTTTAAAACCAGACTATAACTGCAGTATTTAAAGCTTGTATTGGACTGTTATAAATGCAGCAAAGGTACTTTATGGGGGGAAAAAAATATTTTTTCACCCACAATTAAACAGATGGATTTTCTTTCACTAGCACAAATGCAGTACAGGGCGCAAATGTACTTTTTAGCAAAAACATAATTAGAGTTGAGCGAACCCGCACCCGAACACGAACATTTACGTAAAAGCTCGGGTTTGGTGTTCAGCGCTTTCTTGGCGCTTTTTGAAAGGCTGCACAGCAGCCAATCAACAAGCGTCATACTACTTGCCCCAAAAGGCCATCACAGCCATGCCTACTATTGGCATGGCTGTGATTAGCCAACTGCAGCATGTGACCCAGCCTCTATTTAAGCTGGAGTCACGTAGCGCCGCCCGGCACTCTGCTCGGATTAGTATAGGGAGAGGCTGCAGCTGCTGTGAGGGCTAGATCAAGGAAAAATCTTATGAACAACTGCTTCTTTACTCAGCGATCTACAGCAAATGTGTTTTGTGGGTGCAGTGCACAATTGTTTTAAGCCTGCCCTGAGCCAACTACTACTGAAAACAAACTTTTTTTCCTTCAGTTAGGCAATATCAATACATAATCGGCAGCCATTTTATGCAATGATAGTGCACCAGCATGGGATAGCTGCATGTCCGCAAGTCCAGAAATACTCCTTTGAGACACTGGGGTTAAAAAAAACCTTTTTTTCATATAGTGCACATGTAGGATTAGACGTGCATAAGTGAGTGTCACATTTAAGCCAGAAATACAGCTTTTTGCTTACTGGGGTGAAAAAAACCCATCTGTTTTATATAGTGCACATCTAGGATTAGACGTGCATAAGTGAGTGTCACATTTAGTCCAGAAATACAGCTTTTTGCTTATTGGGGTGAAAAAAAACATCTGTTTCATATGGAGCACATCTAGGATTAGACATGCATAAGTGAGTGTCACATTTAGGCCAGAAATATGGCTTTTTGCTTACTGGGGTGAAAAAAAACATCTGTTTCATATAGTGCACATCTAGGACCAGACGTGCATAAGTGAGTGTCACATTTAGGCCAGAAATACGGCTTTTTGCTTATTGGATTGAAAAAAACCATCTGTTTCATATAGTGCACATCTAGGATTAGACGTTCATAAGCGAGTGTCACATTTAGGCCAGAAATACAGCTTTTTGGTTTCTGGGGTTATAAAAACCATGTAAGTGCCTGATCGGTGGGGATCCATCCGATGTTACATTTACAATGATGAATTCCCTTGTATCCCTATCTGCA
Organism: Bufo gargarizans; assembly: GCF_014858855.1. NCBI lineage: Eukaryota > Metazoa > Chordata > Amphibia > Anura > Bufonidae > Bufo > Bufo gargarizans. The sequence goes on from NC_058084.1 coordinate 163,956,789, forward strand.
TGGAGCAGCAGTTGTGCAATTGCCAGTAAAGTTAAATGAAGCAGTTGCACGCCCACACAATTTTTATCTGTCCAAAAGGGGCTACAAAGACTGATATCTGCACAGTGGACCGAGCCATAATCAGATGGCTCCGTACATTGTGTAGTGGCCATGCTGCTCTATTGCAGCCCAGCTCCCATTCTGTTGAATGGAAGCTGATCTGCAGTAATCCACTACAAAGTGTACAGAGTCATTTGTTTATGTTTCTGTCTACTGTGCAGATATCAAGTAATCGTGGGGGTGCTGGGTGGCAAAGGCAATTTTTTAACTGATGACTGACATTCTGTCTTTTAAGCCATATTGTTACCAGTTTGATAAGAGTTTAGGCTACTTTCACATTAGCGTTTTTCTTTTCCGGCATAGAGTTCCGTCACAGGGGCTCTATACCGGAAAAGAACTGATCAGGCATATCCCCATGCATTCTGAATGGAGAGCAATCCGTTCAGGATGCATCAGGATGTCTTCAGTTCAGTCATTTTGACTGATCAGGCAAAAGAGAAAACCGTAGCATGCTACGGTTTTATCTCCGGCGAAAAAAACTGAAGACTTGCCTGAATGCCGGATCCGGCATTTTTTTCCATAGGAATGTATTAGTGCCGAATCCGGCATTCAAAATACCGGATTGCCGGATCCGTCCTTCCGGTTTGCGCATGCGCAGACCTTTAAAAATGAGGAAGAAAAAAAAAACGGATCAGTTTTGCCTGATGACACCGGAAAAACGGATCCGGTATTGCAATGCATTGCAATGCATTTTTCTGACTGATCAGGCATTTTTCAGACTGATCAGGATCCTGATCAGTCTGAAAAATGCCTGATCAGTCAGAAAAAATGACATCCGTTTGCATACAGTTTGCCTAATCAGGCAGTCAGTTCAGGCAACGGAACTGCCTGCCGGAATCAAACAACGCAAGTGTGAAAGTACCCTGTTAGCTATAATGAATGTTTAAAAAATTCAGGTGATCAGATATAAAGCGTCACATGAGCCCTCAGCTGAAGATGCTCAGGAGGGAGAGTTTGCAATAGACTGATTATCAACTTTATGTATCACTCAAAGTGACTTCAGAACTGAATTGGTCCTTAAAAAAAGTAAATTTTGGACATTTTCTTGAAAATGTTAAAAATTGCATAAAAAATTCTAAGCCTTCTTATGTTCTAAAAACCAAAATGACAATTACAAAACAATGCCAACATAAAGTAGACATATGGTTAATATTTTGTGAGATATCACTCTGTATTAAAAGCAGAAAAATTTAATTGAGTAAATTGCAATTTTTTCCAAATATTCCATAAACTTTTGATTTTTTTTTAAATAAAGATAAAACATAGCAACCCAAATTTACCACTAACATGAAGTACGATGTGTCATGAAAAAGCGATCTCAGAATGCCTTTGATAAGTTTAAGCATTCCAAAGTCATTACCACAAAAACTGAAACATGACAGATTTGTAAAATTCTGATCTGTCAGGAAGGTGAAAACAGGCTCTGTCTCGAAGGGGGTTAAAAATTGTAACTTAAAATCATCCTCTTATCCCACTTTGCAAATAAAAATGAATACATGCACAAAAAAATGCATAAACCAGGCCTGGATCCCACATGACTTGTCTGTACCTTGTAAGATAAGATAAGATGCCTTTATTGTCACTGTACAATACAATGTAACGCCATCCCAGGCATTCAGGTCTCCGTCACTTTTGGGGAGTCCTTTCTATCTTTATTTATACTCATGGCTTGTCACATATAGTCAGGATACAGTTCAGCGGGTGTACACAGCAGCCCCTTGCTACGTCATACTATATAGTACTTTCTGAGGATATAGTATGGTACTTTCTGAGGATGAATTCCCAAGTTTATCAAGACATTTTGCAGGAGAACTTAATGCCATCTGTCCACCAGCTGAAGCTCAACAGAAGATGGGTGTTGCAACAGGACAACGACCCAAAGCATAGAAGTAAATCAACAACAGACTGGCTTAAACAGAAGAAAATATGCCTTCTGGAGTGGCCCAGTCAGAGTTCTGACCTCAACCGGATTGAGATGCTGTGGCATGACCTCAAGAAAGTAATTCACACCAGACATCCCAAGAATATTGCTGAATAGAAACAGTTCTGTAAAGAGGAATAGTCAAGAATTACTCCTGACCATTGTGCACGTCTGATCTGCAACTACAGGAAACGTTTGGTTGAAGTTATTGCTACCAAAAGAAGGTTTAACCAGTTATTAAATCCAAGGGTTCACATACTTTTTCCACCTGCACTGTGAATGTTTACATGGTGTGTTCAATAAAAACATGGTAACATTTAATTCTTTGTGTGTTATTAGTTTAAGCAGACTGTGATTGTCTACAGTGACTTACATGAAGATCAGATCACATTTTATGACCAATTTGTGCAGAAATCCATATCATTCCAAAGGGTTCACATATTTTTTCTTGCAACTGTACATAGCTCCTTTGACATTGGGGATGTCAAAACAGGGCGGTGCAAAGAAAAAGTTTTTTTCAGAGTTTTTTTAATATAAATATTAAAACATAAGAAAAAATATAAAAAAATGGCATTGCTATAATCACACTGACCTGCAGAATGAAGTTAATATGTAATTTTTAATGCATAGGGAATGCCATGAAAACAAAATAAATAAGCCAATTGCGGAATTGCGATTTTGACAATTTGTCCATTTCGAAAAAAAACCTGGCATGCTACTATTTTTATGTGACATTAAATGGTGCAGTTACAATGGGACCTTTCTAATGGCACCATTTTGTTCACATGGCAATTTAAAAAAAGAAAATAAATGTATGGCTCTTGGAAAGCAGGGAATAAAAAATCTAAAAGAAAAAAAAACTAAAAATGTCTCTGTCAGCAAGGAGTTAGATGTTAGCTAAATATAATAATGTAATAATAGACATATTTTCAAAAAGAAATACATTTGAATATATATATATATATATATATATATATACATGCAACACAATCAAAATAGTTTCCTTTCATTTTACTGCAATTCCTAAATTTTTATTAGTCAACAGACTGAAAAAAGATAAAGTAAAATCTATTTATTATTTGTGAAGGCTGAAAACGGTGTTTGACTTGAGTTCAAGCTTCTGTCAGTCAGTCATGCTTTAATGCTTATATGAAAAGAGTTGTTCATTTAGGGCTGTCAAAGAAATATGAAATTTGTCATATAAGTGTGGACAGGTAAAACTCGAACTACCTTCTTGCTTATTCTATTTCCTCTTTTAGGAATCTAAATTCTAGGAATAGAAGATGCAACTGTCACTACTCTGAGATATTTTTGATTGATTTTGGTAATTAAAGAATTGTAGCTTACACTTTGTTGGGTTTAATTACTTCTAAGGGATTTAATATAAGTCAACAGAGGCTTCAACTGATTCTGAAGATTCCGAGCCTAACCTTAAACTGTAATTACAAATCTCTTTGAACTGCTGTTATCAAAAACAGCGCTTAATAAATTGCTGTTTACATAGCTGATTCATTTAAAACTAACAGACCTAATCTTCAATTTGACAGTAATGTAAAATAATTATTAGAGATGAGCAAATTTCAGGTTATGAAATTCGTTCACTCCCCTGCATAACGTAAACGAAACAGATCCACTTTGCAGCCCATAGACTTCTATTATAACGGAATGAATAACGGAATTCCTCTAAAGGCATTCCGTTATGCATTCTGTCATAGAATTACATTATGGTCCGTGGTAACGGAATCCATAACGCAACTCCCCTTTTACCAGTAAACATAGAGTAAACGAATTTCAAAATATGAAATTTGCTCATCTCTAATAATTACTGTAAATAGTCTTGAAAACTTAATAAAATGCATGCTTATGTATGATATAATAAGGTTAGAATAAGGCATAAGGTAGTCACTAGAGTTGAGTGGACATCTGGATGTTCGGGTGCAACGGGTTTGGCCGAACTTCGGAAAAAAGTTCGAGTTCGGGACCCGAACTTGACCCGAACTTGACCCCTAACCCTATTGAAGTCAATGGGGACCCGAACTTTTGAGCACTAAAATGGCAGTAAAAATGTCATGGAAAGGGCTAGAGGGCTGCAAATGGCGTCAAAATGTGGTTAAGAGCATGGCAAGTGCTCTGCAAACAAATGTGGATAGGGAAATGACTTTAAGTAACATAAAATACGTAAAAATAAAAAATAATAATCTTGATCTACGAGGACCAGGTCCATATGGAGTAGGAGGTTGAGGAGGTGGTGGATGTGGTGGTGTCGGTGGAAGCAGCGGTGGAGGAGGAGGTAGCCTACACTGGTTTTTTGTTTTAAATTTTATTTTTAAAATTAGGGTACGCCCCAAAACATTGGGAAATATAACCTGTGATAACCCCCTCCAGTCGTGCTAAACACACGTTCAGACAATACAATGGCTGCAGAGCAGGCCAGCACATCCAAGGGGTAAAGGGCAAGCTCAGGCCATGTGCCCAATTTGGAGACCCAGAAGTTGCAGGGCCTGACCCCTGTCAGTCAGTTCGTGTAGGCGTGTGCACACTTACTGCCCCACCATGTTGCACGTCCCGTTATATTCACAATCCAATTTGATATCTGCTCTATCAACTTTCGATGTTCTTTTATGCGCCTACCATGGTGATTACAGGTGGCGGGGAATCAGGGTTCCAGGCCGGAGAGGGAGCGTGAGAAAGAGACCAAATTTAAGGGAGGATCCATTTTTTGAAATATGGGAGAAATTATTAAAGCATAGTGTGACAACTTTTCAAAGTTTAAGCATTAAATTTAAGGATGTGGTGCGCATTAATTACTGAATAATTTATAAAATTTTATTCCCTGTCACCTATGCATAGTGTTTATTCATATCTAAAATTGTATAATGTCAACCCAAGAATGTAACAGAAAAATTATTGAAATTTATTAAGCTGTCAACTAGGTAGAGGAGGGTATATTACACCCAAAAATTGGTGAATTTCACCAAAAGATATAACTGACAATTATTTTTTTTTTCTGTCTACTAGGTATGGGAGAGGTACATCACACCCAAAAATTAGTGAATTTCACCAGAATATATAACTGACATTTTTTTTTTTAACCTGTCTACTAGGTATAGCACTACTACTACTGTATAGTACTATACACCCAACAATTTGTTTATTTCGCCAGAAAATTTAACTGACAATTTTTTTTTACCGTTCCACTAGGTATAGCATGGTACTAGACACACCAAAATTGGTGAATTTCACCCTAAAATGTAAATTACATTTTTTTTTTAACCTGTCTACTAGGTATAGCAGTGGTACTATACACCCCAAAATTTGGTGAATTTCACCCTAAAATGTAAATGACAAAGTAGTGAAATTATATCAAATAAAACACGTAAAAAAAAAAAAATGGATTTATGAGGTGGAGTTCCATATGGAGTAGGAGTTTGAGGAGGCGGTGTACGCAGCGGAGTAGGTGGAAGCAGCAGTGGAGGAGGACGATTTTGTAAAATTAAGGTACACTCCAAAAGAGTGTGAAATATCCAAAATACAAACATGAGCAATTGCGCTGCAGTATAACAATGGCTGCTTAGTGCCGGTATACATGTCTATTCTGCACAAGGTACAGACAAGTCCTGAGGGATCCATGCCTGGTTCATTTTAATAAACGTGAGCTTCTCCACATTGGCTGTGGACAGGCAGCTGAGCTTGTCTGTGATGACGCCTCCTGCCGTGGTAAACACACGTTCAGATAATACACTGGCTGCAGGGCAGGCCAGCACCTCCAAGGCGTAAAGGGCAAGCAAATTTGGAGACCCAGAAGTTGAAGGGGGCAGACCCGTCATCCAGTACGTGTAGGCGTGTACACACATACTGCTCCACCATGTTGGTGAAATTCTGCCTCCTGCTAAGACGTTCCATATCAGCTGGTGGTGCTCGTTGTTGTGGCGTGCTGACAAAGATCATGCTAACCCTGCCTTCTGAGGTTCTGGCGGTGCCCCAGCTGCGTTGGCGACCTCATCCTCTGTCTTCGCCTTGTTCTTCCACTGTGCCCCCGCTGTCAGGTGGGAATGCCACCAGCAGCGTGTCTACCAGCGTGCGTTTGTACTCGCGCATCTTAGGATCACGCTCCAGTGACGGAATTAAGGACGGTACGTTGTCCTTGTAATGGGGATCCAGCAGCGTGGCAACCCAGTAATCAGCACAAGTTAGAATGTGGGCAACTCGGCGGTCATTGCGGAGACACTGCAGCATGTAATCGCTCATGTGTCCCAGACTGCCCAGAGGCAACGAAAAGCTGTCCTCTGTGGGAGGTGTATCGTCTGTATTCCCATATCCACGCACCAGAGATGGCCATGAGCTGGTCTGGGTGCCACCCTGCTGTGAACATGGTTCCTCCTCCTCTATCTCCTCCTCCTCATCCTCCACCTCCTCATCCTCCAGAACTGTGTCCTGGCTGGACAATTGTGTACCCTGAGTTTGTGGGTGCAGGAAACCACCCTCGGAGCCACTTGGGAATGACTGGCCGGAAACCCTACAAAATGATCCCTCTTCCTCCTTCTCCTCCTGTGCCACATCCTCTTCCATCATCGCCGGGAGCGTTTTTTCAAGGAGGCATAGAAGTGGTATAGTAATGCTGAGAATGGCATTATCGGCACTGGCCATGTTGGTGGAGTACTCGAAAAAGCGCAACAAGGAACACAGGTCTCGCATGGAGGCCAGTCATTTATGGTGAAGTGGTGCTGTTCCGCCGAGCGATTCACCCGTATATGTTGCAGCTGAAACTCCAATATCGCCTGCTGCTGCTCGCACAGTCTGGCCAGCATGTGCAAGGTGGAGTTCCAACTTGTGGGCACGTTACATATGAGGCGGTGAGCAGGAAGGCCGCACTTTATGCAGCAGCTCTGACATGTCGGGGTAAGTTTTAAGGAATCTCTGCACCACCAAATTCAGCACATGCGCCAGGCAAGGGATGTGCATCAAACCGGCTGGTCCCAGAGCTGCTACGAGATTTCGCCCATTATCGCACACCACCAGGCCGGGCTTGAGGCTGACTGGCACCAACCACTCATCAGTCTGTTGTTCAAGGTCCGTCCACAGCTCCAGCGTGGTGTGGGGTTTGTCCCCCAAGCAGATAAGTTTTAAAACTGCCTGCTGTCGTTTACCCCTGGCTGTGCTGAAGTAGGTGGTGAAGGTGTTACGCTGATCAAATAGGGAGCTGGTAGAGGATGAAGAAGCAGAGTAGGAGGAGGAAGCAACAGGAGGCAAACTGAAGCGCCCTGCAATCCTCGGTGGTGGAAGGACCTGCGCCAAAATGCTATCCGCCTCAGGTCCAGCCGCCACTGCATTTACCCAGTGTGCTGTTCTGGAGATATAGCCCTGACCGTGCTTACTGGTCCACGTATCCATAGTCAGGTGCACCTTGCCACAGATGGTGTTGCGCAGTGCAAACCTGATTTTGTCCCCTACTTGGTTGTGAAGGGAAGGGATGGCTCGCCTTGAAAAATAGTGGCGGCTGGGCATGACGTACTGTGGGACAGCCACCGCCTTAAGGCTTTTAAAACTATCCGTCTCCACCAGACGGAATGACAGCATTTCAAAGGCCAGTAATTTAGAAATGCTGGCATTCAGGGATAGGGATCACGAATGGGTAGGGGGGTACTTCCTCTTCCTCTCCAGCGTTTGGGATATGGAGAGCTGAACGCTTCCGTGGGACATTGTGGAGATGCTTGGTGACCCAGGTGTTGGTGTTGCTGGCAGATCCTCTGTTTGTGGGGTGCCAGGTGGCACTGTCACTCCAGAGGTGGATGAAGAGGCCGCAACTGCAGCAGAAGAGGAAGCAAGAGGAGCCAGAGACCTTTCTTGGTTTTTGAGGTGTCTACTCCACTGCAGCTCGTGCTTTTCACTTAAATGCCTGTCATGCAGGTTGTGCTCAGGTTGAAAACGTTTATGCCTTGCTTCAAGCTCTGATTGCACAGCGTGCAAACCACCCGTGTCTTGTCGTCAGCACATTGTCTGAAGAACTGCCACGCCAGGAAACTCCTTGCAGCTGGCTTATTTGACGCTCTCCTCATATTTTCTGAATTTAGGATCTTGCCCTAAATGGGTGTTTTATTAATAGTAGAAAAGAACGACAGTATGTAAAGGGTGTATCTCACACAACCTGAACCAGACTAGGCCTCAATTAAAGATTTCTTTGCACAAAATGGCTGTATTTCAAATGACTGTATTTCAAATGGCTGCATTTCAAATGCCTGAATCAAACCCCTGTATGTATAGTGGGTATGTATAGTGGGGATCACACACACCCTGAATCAGTGTAGGCCTGAATTAAATATTTATTTGCACAAAATAGCTGTATTTCAAATGGCTGTATTTAAAATGGCTGAATCAAACCCCTGTATGTATAGGGGGATCTCACACGCCCTGAATCAGTGTAGGCCTGAATTAAAGATGTATTTGTCCAAAATGTCTGTATTTCAAATGGCTGTATTTAAAATGGCTGAATTAAACCCCTGTAAGTATAGGGGGGATCTCACATGCCCTGAATCAGTGTAGGCTTGAATTAAAGATTTATTTGCACAAAATGGCTGTATTTCAAATGGCTGTATTTCAAATGGCTGAATCAAACCCCTGTATGTATAGGGGAGATCTCACACGCCCTGAATCAGTGTAGGCCTGAATTAAAGATTTCTTTGCACAAAATTGCTGTATTTCAAATGGCTGAATCAAACCCCTGTATGTATAGGGGGGATCTCACACGCCCTAAATCAGTGTGCCCTAAATCAGTGTAGGCCTGAATGAAAGATTTCTTTGCACAAAATGGCTGTATTTCTAATGCCCGATTCAAACCCCTGTATGTAGGGGGGTATCTCACACGGTCTGAACCACTGTAGGCCTGAAGTAAATATATCTTTGCACAAAATGGTGTATTTCAAATGCCTGAATCAAACCCCTGTATGTAGGGGGGTATTTCACACGGTCTGAACCAGTGTAGGCCTGAAGTAAATATATCTTTGCACAAAATGGCTGTATTTCAAATGGCTGTATTTCTAATGCCTGATTTAAACCCCTGTATGTAGGGGGGTATTTCACACCGTCTGAACCACTGTAGGCCTGAAGTAAATATTTATTTGCCCAAAATGGCTGTATTTCAAATCCCTGAATCAAACCCATGTATGTAGAAGGAGTATCTCACACGGTCTGAACCACTGTAGGCCTGAAGTAAATATATCTTTGCACAAAATGGCTGTATTTCAAATGGCTGTATTTCAAATCCCTGATTCAAACCCCTGTATGTAGGTGCATCTTGCAGGACCTGAACCAGTGTAGGCCTGAATTCAATATTGGTGCACCAAATGGCAGTATTTAAAATCTCTGAATTTAACCCAAATGTATTAAGGGTGTATCTTACAATGACATCTGCATCAAAGGCTGCCAACTAAATTTTTTGTGCCCAAACGAGTGTTTGTTTAACAACTGAATTTGACAGCAGTATATAAGCCTGTAATTTCACACGTGCTGATGCTGCAAGGCCTGAAAATAGTGTTTTTTGTAAAAAAAAGTGTGTTTTTCAAACCCCAGAAAATGATGGGTGTATTTGCAGCTTAAATTGCACACTGACTAATCAAGATGTTGTAAAACTCAAAATTGAGTTTTTTTGGTAACAGAAATATGAAAGATGTATATACTACACTTGAATTTAACAGTTGCAGATCTGGAAAATACTGTTTTTTTAAATAAAAAAGTGTTTTTCAAACCTCAGAGACTGCAAAAAGCGCAGCAAACCGCAGGTCTGAATTGACCTGCTTTTTGCTGCGATCGCCGACACGGGGGGTCACATGACCCCCCCTGGCGTTGTGACAGGATGCCAGCTGAATGATTTCAGCCGGCATCCTGTTCAGATTAACCCCTGGGGCACCGGAATGCCTATTTAAAGTTAGGACGTACCGTTACGTACTGTGTCCTTAAGGACTCGGGAAATAGGGCGTACCGGTACATCCTATGTCCTTAAGGGGTTAAAACCCCAGAAAATGATGGGTGTATTTCTACCTTAAATTGCACACTGACTAATCCAGATGTTGTAGTTTGCCCCCCAAAAATGGTGATTTACAATGTCCCAAAAGCTCAGATGCGGTGCATGGTGCACTGAGCATGCATAAAATTGCCACCGCCGCCGCCGCCACCCACCTAACTAACAGAATTATAAAAGTAAATTTTTTTTTTGGTCAATGGCCTCAGGGCAGGGTAAAACGATTGTGTCCTGCACCTACACAACTATTTCTAGGTAGATTGCTGAGTTAGATTCTCTCCTATTCTCTCCTTGAAATAACAAGTCTAGCAGCATCCTCTCCCTACACTTGTAACAGCAGAGTGACGGCCAGGTTGAGCCTGGGTCACATGCTGCTCTGGCCAATCACAGGCATGGCTGTGATGGCCTCTTGGGGCAAGTAGTATGACGCTTGTTGATTGGCTGCTGTGCAGCCTTTCAAAAAGCGCCAAGAAAGCGCCGAACACCAAACCTGAACCCAAAGTTTTGCGGAAATGTTCGGGTTCGTGTCCGGGGTTCAAAAATCCTAAAGTTTGTTACGAACCCGAACTTTACAGTTCGGGTTCGCTCAACCCTAGTAGTCACCTTCCGCAACTGGCCTGACAGTGTAGGCAATTATCTAAAACAAACTGTTCATTCCCGATAATTGCCTGCTCATCAGAGAAGGTGAAAGCTGTATTTATAGGCAGCAATGAACTCTCCAGTATGAAGACGCTCAGTCACGACTGTGATTGCTCACCCTATAGAGATTCATAGCTTTTACACAGGATGTTCTGATGCCCAGAAACAATTTTGCTTTCTACAATCAAAATGCTTGTTCATTGTGTTATCAGTGGAAGCTTTACATTAGCCAATAGTCGGCTCAGTAATTGGCCCATGTAAAAAGGCCTTAAAACAATATAATCCCTGACTCTTGGAGCCCACAGAAAAAGAAGCATCTGTCAAATGATAATGGTCCAGGATAATCACACAATATTATTCTCCTTTACAAATCTATGTATTATAAACAGTTTTAGGCATTACACTTACTGTGGTGGTGGAGTTTTACAGAATTGTAAACCAAAGGGATTGGGAAGGAACTCTTATACAGCAAATAATGTGTAACCGAATATCCCATAAGCTAGTCAAACTAGAGGAGCGAATGTTGGGAAAGTTTGTTCTATGACCATGGTCACAGTCCACCACTATGACCATTACAGATGACAGTAAACTTAAGGAAGATGTTCTCCTGAAACAAACTAGTCTTCTGTTCACCTAATCTTGTCTAAGCACTATAAAAGGCCAACAGATAGAGCTGGAAAGTGTCGGTATGAAGTAAGGCAGAGAAGACCTTCAAAAGAAAAGTTATGACAGGAACAACAGAGAACAGAAGACGACACCAGAATTAGGTCTAGAAAGCACCAGGATCAAGTCCAGAAGAAGTGATTCCTGTCAAGGGGACATGTGTATCAATAAGTGAAGAATCTTAAAGACAGGCAAAGCTATAGGGTTGATACCATTCAAGAGCTTCTCTATAGGCAACTGTACTGTATACTATTTGTTCAAGAAGAAAGTTATTGCTACATATGGGAATTATTACCCTTTTAATGAGTGCTTATTTACAAAAGGTGATCTTTTTTTATACAGGATGCAAAAAGGAAAAAAAACAAAACAAAATTATTTAACATTAGCAAAACAATAGGTCATTTTCTGACCATATATTTTCTTTGATAATAGCAGCCAGCACCATAAGTATAATCATTGGTGGTGGAGAGATTAGAGTTACACAAAAAACTTAGTGCTCATAGGTAGAGTTGAGTGGACACCTGGATGCAGGGGTTTATTCACGCCAAAAATTGTAAAATGTCACCCAAGAATGTAACAGAATTTTTTTTGAAATGTATTAACCTGTCTATTAGGTAGAGCAGGGTTCTATCACAGCCAAAAATGTATGAATGTCACCCGAAAATGTAACAGAAAAATTAGTGCATTTTTTTACCTGTTCACTAGGTATAGCAGTGGTATATCACACCCAAAGATTTGTGAATTTCACCCGAAAATGTAACAGACAAATTAGTTAATTTTTTTTTACCTGTCTACTAGGTAGAGCATGGGTATATCTCACCCAAAAATTTGTGAATTTCACCCAAAAATGTAACAGACAAATTAGTGAATTTTCTTTACCTGTTCACTAGGTATATCAGTGGTATATCACACCCAAAAATTGGTGAATTTCACCCGAAAATGTAACAGACAAATTAGTGTTTGTTTTTTTTTACCTGTCTACTAGGTAGAGCATGGGTATATCACACCCAAAAATTGGTGAATTCAACCCGAAAATGTAACAGACAAAATAGTCACTTTTTTACCTGTCTACTAGGTAGAGCATGGGTGAACAAAAGATAAACTGAGACTAGACGGGTATAGTAGCAAAATATACATATACTTTATTGGACAATACATAAAAAGTTAATTTATACGTGATGTATCACATCAGATAAAAAGGTGGACTACACCTGAGGGGTCATAACATAGTTACATACAATTAGAAAAAGAGTGCAGTGAGGCTAAGAATCAGCTAAGATTCACAAATGTCCAGAAAAAGTGCAAATGCATATCTCTAAACTTTTACACATATAAACACGCACATAGGACCTATTTCACATGTAAAAAATTGTCACAAGTATCCACAATTTTACTGGTATACACGCATGTATCTCTGAAAAAAAGGGCTGCCGGTGCATCAAAAACCCTGATCTGAGACATACACGTGTATAGCAACTGGACAATAACAAAGTCCCATCCACTTGTAAAAAAGGACTAATGCCTCTATCTCAGCAAAAAAGTGTGTATGTGCATATTATCATCCATTATAAAAATAGAGATACAAAACCAAGTCCCATAGACATGCTTGAACATATATGTACATATCACCTTAAGGGCAAGTAGGATTACTGTCAATGCCCTAAGAATAGAGCCATGTATGGATGCATATGCATATACATAAACATACACACAGGAATCGATCACCTAAATAGCTGTGTCTAAACAGATAGAATCAAAAAATCACAGAGGTCGATTCCTGCAACAAACACAAGAGTAACTAAGTTATATCACAAAGACATTGGTTTACAGAGCAAAGAGTAGCCTCACACTATAAAATTACATACCCATAAAATGAAAAACTGTCCAAACTCAGGAGAGCCACGTGCCCCGACGCGCGTTTCGGCAAGAATGCCTTCTTCTGGGTAGAGCATGGGGATATCACACCCCAAAATTATAGAATTTCACCCAAAAATGTAACTGACAAATTAGTGTTTTTTTTTACATGTCTACTAGGTATAGCAGTGGTATATCACACCCAAAAATTGTTGAATTTCAACTGAAAATTTAACAGACAAATTAGTGAAATTACTTAAAATAAAATAAATACTTACAAATAAAAAAAATAAAAAAACTTGATTTATGAGGTGTAGGAGTTTAAGGAGGCGGTGAACGTAGCGGTGTAGGTGGAAGTAGCAGTGGAGGAGGACGAGGTAGCCAAAACTGTTTTTTGTAATTTTTAATTTTTTTTTTTTATTAGGGTACACTCCAAAAGAGTGTAAAATTTCCAAAATGCGAGAATGAGCAATTGCGCTGTAGTAAAACGATGGCTGGTTAAGACCAGCATACATGTCTATTCTGCACAAGGTACAGATAAGTCCTGTGGGGTCTATGCCTGGTTAATTTTAATGAACGTGAGCTTGTCCACATTGGCTGTTGACAGGCGGCTGGACTTGTCTGTGATAACGCCCCCTGCCATGCTAAACACACGTTCAGATAATACACTGGCTGCAGGGCAGGCCAGCACATCCAAGGCATAAAGGGCAAGCTCAGGCCATATGCCCAATTTGGAGACCCAGAAGTTGAAGGGGGCAGACCCGTCATTCAGTACATGTAGGCATGTGCACACATACTGCTCCACCATGTTGGTGATTTGCTGCCTCCTGCTAAGACGTTCCATATCAGCTGGTGTTGCTGGTTGTTGTGGCGTGCTGACAAAGCTTTCCCACATTTTGGCCATGCTAACCCTGCCTTCTGAGGTGCTGGCGGTGCCCCGGCTGCATTGGCGACCTCTTCCTCCTCCTCTGAATTCAACTTGTGCTTCCACTGTGCCACTGCAGTCAGGTGGGAATGCAAGCATGCGCTTGAACTTGTGCATCTTACGATCACGCTCCAGAGAGGGAATTAAGGACGGTACGTTGTCCTTGTAAAGGGGATCCAGCAGTGTGGCCACTTAGTAATCAGCACAAGTTAGAAAGTGGCAACTCGGCGGTCATTGCGGAGACACTGCAGCATGTAATCGCTCCTGTGTGCCAGGCTGCCCAGAGGCAACGAAAAGCTGTCCTCTGTGGGAGGTGTATCGTCTGTGTCTTCTGTATCCCCCCAGCCACGCACCACTATTGGCCATGAGCTGGTCTGGGTGCCACCCTGCTGTAAACATGGTTACTCCTTCTCCATCTCCTCCTCCTCCTCCACCTCGTCATCCTCCAGAACTGTGCCCTGGCTGGACAATTGTGTACCTGGCATTTGTGAGTGCAGGAACTCACCCTCAGAGCCACTTGTGAATGACTGGCCGGAAACCCTATGAAATGATCCCTCTTACTACTCCTCCTCCTGTGCCACATCCTCTTCCATCATCGCCCAAAGAGGAGGCATAGAAGTGGGATAGTAATGCTGAGAACGACGTTATCGGCACTGGCCATGTTGGTGGAGTACTCGAAACAGCGCAACAAGGAACACAGGTCTCGCATGGAGGCCAAGTCATTGGTGGTGAAGTGGTGCGGTTCCGCAAAGCAACTCACCCGTGCGTGCTGCAGCTGAAACTCCACTATCGCCTGCTGCTGCTCGCACAGTCTGGTCAGCATATGCAAGGTGGAGTTCCACCTTGTGGGCACGTCACATAGGCAGTGAGGCAGTGAGTGGGAAGGCCGAAGCTACGCTGCAGCACTGACAGGCGAGCAGCAGCAGGGTGAGAACGCCGAAAGCGCACACAAACGGCACGCACTTTATGCAGCAGCTCTGACATATTGGGGTACTTTTTAAGGAAACTCTGCACCACCAAATTCAGCACATGCGCCAGGCAAGGGATGTGCGTCAAACAGGCTAGTCCCAGAGCTGCTACGAGATTTCGCCCAACATCGCACACCACCAGGCCGGGCTTGAGGCTCACTGGCACCAACCACTCATCGGTCTGTTGTTCAAGGCCTGTCCACAGCTCCTGCGCAGTGTGGGGTTTGTCCCTCAAACAGATAAGTTTTAAAACTGCCTGCTGTCGTTTACCCCTGGCTGTGCTGAAGTTGGTGGTGAAGGTGTTACGCTAACCGGATGAGGAGCCGGTAGAGGATGAGGACCCGGAGTAGGAAGAGGAAGCAACAGGAGGAAAGCTGAAGCGCCCTACAGTCCTCAGTGGTGGAAGGACATGCCACTGCATTTACCCAGTGTGCTGTTATGGAAATATAACGTCCCTGACCATGCTTACTGGTCCACATATCCGTAGTGAGGTGCACCTTGCCAAAGATCTTGTTGCGCAGTGCACACCTGATTTTGTCTCCCACTTGGTTGTGCAGGGAAGGGATGGCATGCCTGGAAAAGTAGTGTCGGCTGGGCACGACGTACTGTGGGACAGCCACCGCTATAAGGCTTTTAGAGCTCTCCGTCTCAACCAGATGGAATGACAGCATTTCAAAGGCCAGTAATTTTGAAATGCTGGCATTCAGGCCAGGGATCACGGGTGGGTAGGGGAGTACTTCGTCTTCAGCTCCAGTGTTTGGGAGATGGAGAGCTGAACGCTTCCATGGGACATTGTGGAGATGCTTGGTGACCCAGGTGGTGGTGTTGCTGGAAGATCCTCAGTTTGCGGGGTGGCAGGTGGCACTGTCACTCCAGAGGTGGATGAAGAGGCCGAGACACATTGTCTGAAGAACTGCCATGCCAGGGAACTCCTTGGAGCTGGCTTTGGTGTGCTCGGTTCTTTGCTGCAGTGGGCAGTAGCAGGCGTACTGTCTAGAGGACGGCTGCTCCACTTTTACACTCTGCTCCCTTTTCTGCTGTGCTGGTGGCTCTGTGCGACCACCGCCTCTTCCTCCGACCTACACAGGTCACTCGCATGACCTTAATTCCATGTAGGGTCGAGGACCTAATCGTCCTCCACATCATCTTCCACCCAGTCCTCACCCCTACCCTCCTTGTCGGTCTTCACACTTTCGAAAGCCCCAGCAGTTGGCACCTGTGTTTTGTCATCATCCGAGACGTGCTGCGATGGTCCTCTTATGTACTCATCTTGAAACATAAGTGGTTGGGCATCGGTGCCATTTCTTTTCTTCTGTGGCGGGGCTAGGTGGATGGCCCTGGGAAACCCTGCTAATGGAGTCATCAAAAAGCAGAAGAGACTGCTGCATGACTTGGGGCTCAGACTGCTTGGCTGATTTGCAAGTAGGGGAAAGGTGAAAGACTGATGGACATCGGCTGCAGATGCCAACTCTGATCTTTCAGCAGAAGACTGGGTGGGAGACAATGTGAAGGAACTGGCAGCA
Source organism: Bufo gargarizans (assembly GCF_014858855.1). Classification (NCBI taxonomy): domain Eukaryota; kingdom Metazoa; phylum Chordata; class Amphibia; order Anura; family Bufonidae; genus Bufo; species Bufo gargarizans. The sequence goes on from NC_058084.1 coordinate 163,973,395, forward strand.
CTGTCAGCAACCCAATCTGCTATCGCCTGTACTTGTTCTGGCCTCACCATTCGTAGAGCCGCATTAGGCCTGACCAAATACTGTTGCAAGTTCTGTCGCCTACTTGCACCTGAGGAAGGTGTTTCACTTGTGCATGTAGCTTCCACAGATTAACCACGTCCTCTCCCTGCAACAGGAGCTACACCAGCAGCACCACGACCGGGGCCACATCCCTTATTTGGCGCTCTCCTCATATTTCTCAAATTTAGGATCTTGCCCTAAATGGGTGTTTTTCTAATAGCAGAATAGAACCACAGTATCTAAAAGGTGTACCTCACAATGACATATGCAGCAAAGGCTGCAAAATTAAATTGTTTGCCCTAAATGGGTGTTTTTTTAATAGCAGAATAGATCAAGACTATCTAAAGTTTGTATCTCACACGTAGAGATGCAGACTAGGCCGCAAATTAAGATTTTTGCCCAAAATGGGTGTTTATTTAATACCAGAATAGCATAGCAGTATGTAAAGGGTGTATCTCACAATGACATATGCAGCAAAGGCTGCAAAATTAAGTTTTCAGACCTAAATCAGAATAGAACAACAGTATCTAAATGGTGTATCTCACACGTACAGATGCAGACTAGGCCGCAAATTAAGTTTTTTGCCCAAAATGAGTGTTTTTTAATAGCAGAATAGAATGACAGTATCTAAAGGGTGTATCTCACAATGACATATGCAGCAAAGGCTGCAAAATTAAGATTTTTACCCTAAATGGGTGTTTTTCTAATAGCAGAATAGTACCACAGTATCTAAATGGTGTATCTCACATGTACAGATGCAGACTAGGCCGCAATTTAAGATTTTTGCCCAAAATGGGTGTTTTTTTAATAGCAGAATAGAACAACAGTATCTAAATGGTGTATCTCACATGTACAGATGTATATAACAGAATATGACAGCAGTATATAACGCTTGAATTTCACACGTACAGATGCAGCAAGGGCTGTAAAATTGTGTATTTTGCCCAAAAAGGGTGTTTTTTAAAACCCAGAAAATTATATCTGCATTTATAGCCTAAATTGCACACTGACTAATGCTGCAAATGCACCAGATGTAGGATATTGCCAAAAAAAAGGGTGTTTTTTTAAAAACCAGAATATTATTGCAGTATTTCAAGCTTGGATTTGAATGCCACAAAATCGCATATGCAGTGCTGGTGCACTGAGACTGCATAAAATGCCCACCTAACTAACAGATGGTTAAAGTTATTTTTCTCTGTCACTGGGCTCAGGGCAGGGTAAAAAGATTGTGCACTGCATCCACAAAACTAAATCTATGTAGATCGCTGAGTTCAATTGGAGTTCTGATTAAAGATTCTGTCCTATTATCACCCTTGCAGCAGCAGCATCCTATCCCTACACTAAGCACAGCAGAGTGACGTGCAGCGCTACGTGACTCCAGCTTATATAGAGGCTGGGTCACATGCTGCACTGGCCAATCACAGCCATGCCATTAGTAGGCATGGCTGTGATAGCTTCTAAGGGCACACGGTTAAACGCTTGTTGATTGGCTGCTCTGCAGCCTTTTCAAAAAGCGCCAAGAAATCGCCGAACACCAAACCCGAACTTTTACTGAAATGTTCCGGTTTGGGTCCAGGGTCCAAAAATCCTAAAGTTTGGTATGAATCCGAACTTTACAGTTCGGGTTCGCTCAACCCTACTCATGGGTTACATTTAAAAAAAACTCATTATAATTATACAGCAACAGAATAAGTTGTATGTGACATTCAGGGGCTCTGGTACTTACAGTATTTGACATTGGGAACTCTTGGCCCCATCTTTTCATATTTTTACCCTAATAAATCAGCCTAATCACTTCCACAAAGGACTTACAATAAAGAATTACTTCCCAAACAATTTAAGTAATTTCAATAGAGTTATCCCTATTTTATAGACATTTTTATCTTTTTTTATTTCTTTTTGGTCCACCATTGATGAATAAAAAATAAAAAAAATCCTTCTTTGAACCTTTATTTTGTCCATAGATTTAAAATGGAAAATGCAAACATTAAGTAGCAGATCCTCTGTTGTACTTTATAGTTTCTTATAAATCAGTAGCGTAAATTTATTGCAGCTGTGTTCTCAGTTAAAAAAGTGTAAGGGGTGGGGAAAGAAATGTCAGTGTGTCTTATGGGGCGAACACTAATGCGCTAAAATTAGCTTAGCTTCCATCGCTCTGTACTCACTGCTTCCTGGTCTTCTCCTGTAGGGTTCCTCACACAGCACACAGTGTGAAGATGTCGACGCTCTGTGACCTCACGTTGTGTGGCATCAGTTCACAGCACAACGTGTGGCAGAAAGAACAAGACGAGCAGGAGCTGGTGCTCAGGAGCAGGGACGGCATCCGAAGGAGGAGAGGTAAGTTGTTTTTTTCTCTGATCTGGGGTCTGATTACTATGGGGGTCCTATTAACATGGAGTTCTGATATGAGTTGTTTTTTTTCTCTGATCTGAGGTCTGATTACTATGGGGGTCCTATTAACATGGAGTTCTGATCTGAGGTCTGATCAATATGTGGGTTATTAACATAGAGGTATGATCTGAGGTCTGATTGGTGGTCTTATTAACATTGTGGGTCTGAGCTGAGCTCTGATTAAAAATAATTATTTTCTTATTTTTCTCTATAACCTAGGTGAGTCTTAAGGGCAGGTGTGTCTTATAGGGCGAAAAATACAGTACGTATATAAAAGATTAGAATTTAGCCTGTGTTTTGACCAGCTTGAGATTGGCAGATCTAGCACTTCTGTACTATTTACTTCTTTGTTATTGCTTTGTGACATCTCCTTTTTTAACTAGACTTTGGCTTTGGTACTTAAAGGCAGCCTACCACGTTGCTGATACAGTTTTATTTGTGAGCAGCATGGTATAAAGTAGTAGGAGCTGAGCAAATTGATATATAATTTTGTAGAAAAAGATTCAGTATAACGTCTCTGCTTTTTATGCTTAGACCTGTGGGTGGTCCTATTCAAAAATTGAAAGCCTTCCCTGGTTGACAGCCTTCCCTGTATGACTGTTCATACAGGGATAGCTGGGGCTCACTGAATAGGACTACCGACATGACTCATAGTAACATAGTATATAAGGCCGAAAAAAGACATTTGTCCATCCAGTTCGGCCTATTATCTTTCAAGTAGATCCAGAGGAAGGCAAAAAAAAAATAATACTATGAGGTAGAAGCCAATTTTCCCCACTTAAGGGGGAAAAATTCCTTCCCGACTTCAATCAGGCAATCAGAATAACTCCCTAGATCAATGACCCCTCTCTACTAGCTGTAGCCTATAATATTATTACACTCCAGAAATTCATCCAGGCCCCTCCTGAATAATTTTATTGTACTCACCATCACCACCTCCTCAGACAGAGAGTTCTATAGTCTCACTGCTCTCACCGTAAAGAATCCTTTTCTATGTTCATGTGCAAACCTTCTTTCCTCCAGATTCAGAGTATGTCCCCTCGTCACAGTCACAGTCACAGTCCTGGGGAAAAATAGATGATGGGAGAGATCTCTGTACTGTCCCCTGATATATTTATACATAGCAATTAGATCTCCCCTGAGTTGTCTTTTTTCTAAAGTGAATAACCCTAATGTTGATATTCTTTCAGGGTACTGTAGTTGCCCCATTCCAGTAATTACTTTATTTGCCCTCCTCTGGACCCTCTCCAGCTCGGCTATGTCTCCCTTGTTCACAGGAGCCCAGAACTGTACACAGTACTCCATGTGTAGTCTGACCAGTGATTTGTAAAGTGGTAGGTAGGACTATGTTCTCATCTATGCCCCTTTTGATGCAACCCATTATCTTATTGGCCTTGGCAGCAGCTGCCTGACACTGGTTTTAGCAGCTTAGTTTGCCGTTTGTTAAAATTCCTAGGTCTTTTTCCATGTCAGTGTTACCGAGTGTTTTAACATTTAGTATGTACGGGTGATTTGCATTATTCCTTCCCATGTGCATAACCTTACATTTTTCAGTATTGAACCTCATCTGCCACTTATCTGCCCAAGCCTCCAATCTATCCAGATCCATTTGTAGCGGTATATTATCCTCTTCAGTGTTAATTACGTTACACAGTTGTGTCATCTGCAAAAAAAATTATTTTACTGTGCAAGCCTTCTACAAGATCATTAATAAATATATTGAAGAGAATAGGGCCCAATACTGACCCCTGAGGTACTCCACTAGTGACAGTGACCCAATCTGAGTGTGTACCATTAATAACCACCCTCTGTTATCTATAATTGAGCCAGTTACTTACCCACATACAGACATGTTATCCCAGTCCGAGCATTCTCATTTTATATACTAACCTTTTTTGTGGTACAGTGTCAAATGCTTTGGAGAAGTCCAGATATATGACATCCATTGATTCACCACTGTAAAGTCTGGAACTTACCTCCTCATAGAAACTGATTAAATTAGTTTGACATGACCGATCTCTCATGAAGCCATACTGATATGGTGTTTTTTGCTTATTTTCATTGAGATCCTCCAAGATAGCTTCTCATAGAAAACCTTCAGTTTATCCACAATAGATGTTAAACGTACTGGCCTATAGTTTTTTCGGGCTCTATTTTGCACCCTTTTTGAAAATTGGCACCACATTTGCTATGCGCCAATCCTGTTGAACAATCCCTTTCAGTATAGAGTCTGTAAATATCAGAAATAAGGGTCTGGCTATGACATTACTTAATGCTCTTAGGATACGGGGATGTATGCCATCTGGTCCTGGCGATTTCTCTATTTTAATCTTTTTAAGTCGCTGTTGTACTTCTTCCTGGGTCAGACAGGGCACTTTTAATGGGGAATTCTCTTTTACATTCTGCATTTCATCTGACAGTTTATTTTCTTCAGTGAATACAGTGGAGAAAAAAAATATTTAATAGCTTTGCTTTCTACTCGTTGCTCTCTGCAACTCTCCCTTCATTGCTCTGTAGAGGGCCGACACCTTCATATTTATACTATTTACCATTTATATAATTGCAGAACATTTTAGGGCTAGTTTTGCTCTCTTTGGAAATGAATATCTTGGTCTCTAGTTTGGTGGCTTTTATTAGTTTTTTACATATTCAATTTTTTTCCTTATAGTTTTTCAGTGCTTCCTAGCTCCCCTCCTGTTTTAGTGATGTAAATGCTTTCTTTTCTCATTTATTGCTTTCTTTACAGTTCTATTTATCCACATTGTTTTTTTTCTTGTTCCTTAACCTTTTATTCCTATAAGGTATGTACCTCTCACAATTAGATTGTAGGATGCTTTTAAAAATATCCCATTTTGTGGCAGTATTTTTATTTTTGTGGACTTTGTCCCAGTTAGTTACGCCTTGTAGAACCCTTGTTTGAAGGATAATTGGAAGGTGACTCCACATGTTCATATCCCTCACTTATATCTTCTCGGACTGTGGGCTTTAGACAGGACTGTAACCCTGTACATTAACCTCCCAGTCACAGCTATCATCCAGCCATGTCTCAGTTATTCCCAACTGGTTGTACCATTATGCATCACTAATTCCAGTTCCCGAGTTTTATTAGTCAGGCTTCTGGCATTAGTATACATACATTTAAGAGGTTTATATATATATATATTTTACCCTATACCTTTCCTTCTGAACTGTTCTAGTCCCTCCTTCCATTCCTCCCCAAGTCCCATTACCTTGCCCCCGGTCTCTATATGCACTATCTTCCCATCCTATAATGTAATTACCCTCCACCCGTCCCTAGTTTAAACACTACTTCAACCTTCTAGCCATTTTTCCCCCCAACACAGCTGCCCCTTCCCCATTGAGGTGCAGCCCATGCCTACGATAGAGCCTGTAGCTGACAGAGAAGTTGGCCCAGTTCTCCAGAAACTAAAACCCCTCCTTCCTACACCAGTTCTTAATCCACTTGTTAACCTCCCTACTCTCCTGCTGCCTTTCTTGTGTGGCTCATGATACAGGCAGTATTTCGGAAAAGACTACCTTTGAGGTCCTTGCCCTAAGATTTCAACCTAAATCCCTAAAATCCATATAGACTATGACCGCTGGATCTTCTCCCGCCCCTCACAGTAATCTGTCAACCTGATCTGCGATGTGTCGAACTCTAGCGCCAGGAAGACAACACACTGTTGGGCGATCACGATCTTTGTGACAGATTGCCCTTTCTGTACCCCTAATAATTGAGTCTCCCACTACGAGCATCTGTCTGCCCTGCTTTGCTCTCATGGTCCCCTGCTTACTGGAGCTGACTCAAGAATATAAAACCCAAATGGAAGGCAGAAAATATCTGTTAGGGTTAGAACAGAAAAGGCAGCACACCATAGGGTTAGTACATCAGGATCATGTATCGTCAGATCCCTGTAAATTGGAGGCTCATCTGTATAGTTTGTGCTCGATTAGGGACAGGATGAGTAGAATTGAGACTGGTGGACCGCCATTCTCAAAAGGAGCACATCAATTGTCATACAATCTCTGAAACGCAATGTTTTTCACAATAAAAATAATCCATTTATCGCATGACAGTTGATGTGGTCCTTTTGCCCCTGGCGGTCCACCATTCTAAATTCAAGCATAAAAAGAGAAGGTACGTGCAAAAATTTTTTTTACTGGATCTTTATACATAAAACTATATATCAATTGTCCCAGCTCCTCCTGCTCTGTGCCATGCTGACCATGCTGATAGAACATCATGCACTATGTAATAGGTTGCCTTAAAACTGATTTACAATACAACATTGATCATAAGGAAAATCTGCACAGATTTTTCTAATTTGACTTATTTAAATTGATTACTTTAAAAAGGAGGCTACGGTTAAATTGAAAGAGCTGCTTTTAAAAACTAGACCATCTAATACTGACTATTGTGCAGTAGTCATATTTTAGGTTCCGGATGGAGCCACAGAAAATAGCATAAACGATACACTTGTATAACCACATTTAAGCATGTGGTGAGTGGTCTCTGTGAGTCTGTGACCAAGTAAAGAGCAGCTATGATCAGTTGAGGTATGTGCTAGAGAAAGCTTAGTGGGGATTGGATGCATAAGAGAGAACTAGAGGTGAAAAAGTAGCACATGTGAGTAGAAGCTAAAAAGTGGGCGATATATCAATGCAGTGTTTAGCTGCACTATTATTTTAGAACCTGGTGGTATAAGGATCTTTTGAGGATACCATAAGTGTATGTCAGGAGACCAGTTTTGGGTGAAAGAAAAGGTTCTGCCCATAAAAAGGTCCTTTTAGCGGTCAGGTGTATAGAACATAGTGTTGTCAATAATGTAAGGACTGTTTATACCCTGTAGCTTCCCGTGTATACAGCACTGCATATGAAATCTACCATTGACCTGAAAACCGAGAAGTAAACAGAAAGCAGCTGGCATAAAAAATCACCTACCAGTCTAGACATACTCTTTGGCAAGAATTGCAACAGTTAAATATAAAAATAACAGATTATAGGAAGTCCAACCATGGGATCCCAGCCATCCTGAGAACAAGGAGCCTCTAAATCGCCTCTCAGAATGTGGCAGTAGTGTGCATATCAGTTAACCCCTCAATTAATTTCTAGAAGCATGATGTATATGTGGTGTGCCAGAACCACAGGGGCTACACGTGAGGTGCACGGTGAGGGGCCAGCAATAATACAGTTCATTGGTTTACTCACGGTTAGCAGAACAGTGATGAGGAAGACAGCATGAAATCCTCCGGGGCACGCTCTGTGGTAGGGAAGCACCAGCCTAGATGGAGGTTGAGGTGCCCTTGATGGCACTGGTGTTTAGGATGCTTGTGGCAGCTGGGTCCCTTGGTGGTATTTGTTGTGATGCCAGTACTGTAAATGGCGGTACAACCAGTTGTAATTAAATTTAAGAATGAAGTAGACAGTGGTAGGCTACAACACAACTTCTACTGAAGTGGGTTCCAGTTGCGGCATATACATCCAGACAGAATACCGTCTTTTGTTCTTTAGAGGAATTCTGTTGATCCACTGTTAATAGGTTTTTGGCTGGGTTTTAACTTCGCTTCAAGGTCCCTTTTAAACCAATGTAATTTGGTGAGGTTGCCTGTGGCTAAAGTATCCTTCACCTGGATTCCCAAAGGTCTTTGATGCCTGGGTAGTGGCTTTTATCCTTTGGTTTTTAGAACAAAATATTTTTTTATTAGAATTTTCAAAGAAATTTCAATATAACATACAGGAAATTGAATGTTTCACACGTAATATTACTTCATATCACATGAGGTGAGAACACAATCTACATTTCAAATATAATTGATGATGCATGTATCAGAATAAATTGCAGTAAAATAAAATAAACATATACACAAAAGTGCCTTCTTAAATCTTTGTTAACTTTAACCTTAAATGAATAAGGAAAGTGAATCTTTATTACCTTTGTTTTTTAGTCTTTCCTTTCTTTGTCCCTTCCTGGACTAGACTTTTACCTGAGCAGTTTGGTGGTTGATCTGCACCCTCTCAAACTTAACAACAGACTGCCCACAGATAAGACCTGAGCTGTGCTGGATATCCCAGAGTAGTGCTATACCTATCTAGTGGTGGGATGTATAAATTACACCTAACCAGCCGATGAACAGGGATACAACAGGTAATATAATGCAAATAACATGCAATGCAATAATGCCGTTTTACAGTGATTTTGCAGTTCCCACGGGTCCTGAGTGGGACGCTGCATAAACAGCATTCTACCAGCCCTATAGAAATGAATAATGTGGTAGACTACCGCTATATTCAGAATGCGGGCCCTTCGACCTAGTGGTCAGAACACCTGCAAGCTGTTCATGGTATAACCGTGAATAAACAAATCCCTGAAGAAAATGCAATAAAACGGTGGCCTAAACGGGTGGAAATGCTCCAAACCCAGACACTGTAGCGTGTCTATAACCGGATGAGCAATTCCTCCGCATGCAGTCCGCAGATAACAACAATCCCCAGCAAAAAATGCATACAATGGAGGATGCTGTGGCGGACCGTATGCACCACAAGGTCATCTTACACAAAATGATACATTGTGCAGATAAAAAAATATACACATACACAAATCACTGCAAAAAATGCACCAAAACGATACCCAACTAACAATACTATCTACTTCCTCAAGCCGATGTTAAAAGCTGAGAACTTTGCCAAAATCTTCCAATATCTTCCAGTCAAGAACATATCGGAGCCCTTCATGCACCACGTCACGGTGTCTCAGCGCGCATGGGGTCCTGAACAGTGCTAGAAACCAACTCACAGCCAGGCTCTCACATGCCTCCATAGTAACATAGTAACATAGTGCATAAGGCCAAAAAAAGACATTTGTCCATCCAGTTCGGCCTGTTATCCTGCAAGTTGATCCAGAGGAAGGCAAAAAGGCAAAAAAAAAACTGTGAAGTAGAAGCCAACTTTCCCCATTTTAGGTGAATAAAAAATTCCTTCCCGACTCCAATCAGGCAATCAGAATAACTCCCTGGATCAACGTTCCCTCTCTAGTAGCTATAGCCTGTAATATTATTACACTCCAGAAATACATCCAGGCCCCTCTTGAATTCCTTTATTGTACTCACCATCGCCACGTCCTCAGGCAGAGAGTTCGATAGTCTCATTGCTCTTACCGTAAAGAATCGTTTTCTATGTTTGTGTACAAACCTTCTTTCCTCCAGATAGTGGTATCACCAATGCACTGTGAGGTACGTTAAAGCTGTGAGCCACACCCACAACAGACCATGTGACACAGAAGCTACCAGGTGCAAAAGAATGTTACCAACAAAGTAAAGTGGCACATTCCATACACATATAGACCAAAAACTCACTGTCTTTATAACCGTGAATAAAACTTCCTTGAGAAGTTAAAGGGGTTGTCCAGGTTCAGAGCTGAACCTGGACATCCCTCCATTTTCACCCCGGCAGCCCCCCTGACATGAGCATCGGAGCAGTTCATGCTCCGATGCTCTCCTTTGCCCTGCGCTAAATCGCGCAGGGCAAAGGCATTTTTCTGAGTTCCGGTGACATACCGGGCTCTCTATGGGGCTGACAGGCAGCCCGGTGACGTCACCGGCACTGATGGGCGGGATTTGGCTCTGCCCTAGCCAGTAAAACGGCTAGGGCAGAGCTAAAGCCCGCCCCTCAGAGCCGGTGACGTCACCGAACACACTGCTGGGCGGAAGTTACCGCCCGGCAGTGTGTTATTTAAAACACAAGAGCCTGTGCCCTGCGCGATCTAGCGCAGGGCACGGGAGCGCATCGGAGCATGAGATGCTCCGATGCCAGGCTCAGGAGGGCTGCTGGGGTGAAAATAAGGGTATGTCCGGGTTCAGCTCTGAACCCGGACAACCCCTTTAAATAATTGATAAAACATGTTGTTAGCTACAATGTTAATTTTGGTGTATACACCATGTAATAATATAAGTTAGTGAAATTGTCAACTTGTTGGAATAAATAGCTCAACAAGAACAATGTCAGTTGCCTGAATTGTTCTACATAATTGAATTGCATTCAGCTGCTGCGTGTGGTAAAGCATCTGAAATGACTGCTCTGACATTTTAATCTTTGAGTAAGCAGAATTTTCTCATAAGTACTTTAGTCAGATTTTCTTGTAGCAGAGTAATTTCTCTATTACAGTCTTAAATTGATTATTTACTTTGTTTATTTAGAAGAGAATGGATTTCTGCTCTTCACATTTCTGGAAAACAATGTCATTTCCATACATATTTTGTTCTTCAAATCTTGACTATCTTTGACACGCTACTGGCCAGAATACACTTGCTTGTACGAACATATTGAAAATGTATTTAATATGGCAAGCAAAATATCGGGGGTCCTTCATACACAAATTTCTGGGCCAATTTTTTGGACCAAGAAAAGTCTAAAATACAATATGTCTGACTTAATCATTGTTTTATATAGATATATATATATATATATTTTGTATTATTAGTATGACTGGCATTTTTAAGATGAAAGTATATGCCCCCTGTAATATCACCTCCCCTGTGGAACTGCATTGATAGATAAAAATGCAAAAACACCATTACAAATTAAAACACATAGTTTTTTTAAGCAGCAAATAATAATAATGGAGGTCTATGGGAGAAAAGTGCCAGGAATGAGGGGAAAAAACATCAGACCCAAAGCATGCTGTGATATGATAAAAACACCACTGACCCCAAAAAAAAGCACCTCCCAGTGAAAAATGCCAATATAAAAGGAATCCTGTTTGTCTTTGGTTTAACGTTTCCTATAGACTTCCATTCAACATCTGGAACTGGAGTTTTTTTTGCATTGAAAATGAAGCAAAAATGCTAAAAAAAAAACTCAAAACCCATTAAAAAACACCCAGACACCAGCCAAAAGTCTGGTAATATGGCACTTGCTCTCAGCACAGAAACTCTGTATAAGGGCTCATGCACAAGACTGTATGTAGTTTGCATTTGGGTAAATTAAGATGATTTTTTCATAGCGACTGAGCACGCTGCCTTCTCACCCTTTTAAAAAGTCACACGTGTCTGAGACTTTTTAACATCACTTTTCTGGCGCAAATTTCTGTATATTCTTCTAAAAAGTATTCTGTCAAACCCTCTATCATGCTCCTCTGTTCTTGGAAATAATCTATGATGGCATAAACATGGTACCTTATATTTTCTTCTTAATAATATTGTAACGGTCACGTACACACACACATAGGGGGGAGGATAGTGACCACTGCGCTCCACCCTCACCCCTGGACCTGCCTACTTGCCTCACGAGTCCTGATGACAGGGGACAAAAACAAGAGGACAACACAGTACAGAGGGATAAGCAAAGAATGGTCAGGAGAAGCTGGGGTCATAAATACCAGGAGAGTCGAGAAGTACCAAAGGAGTGCGCAAAGAATAGTCAGGTGGAAGCCGAGGTCAAAATACCAGGAGGGATGCGCAGTACAGGAGGAGCAGGCAAAGGATCGTCAGGGAACAGGATCAGGTAAGTACACAGGTATCCAACAACTGCCAGGAACCTAAATTAACAGGCAACCTGTGGCCAGCAGGCTGCCTGTATTTATAGTGGGGAGTGAGGGTCATGTGACGTGGCCAGCGTCACATGACCGACAGACCGACCAGTCGAGCACCGAGTGATCAGCTCGGCGCTCAAGGCAGACCTAGGAGCAGGGAGCCTCCCAGCTAGCAAAGCCGCCATGGGAACGAGGTCAAACACAGATCCTCGCTCCCGAAGCTAAGCAGCAGGTCTGCAGCTGATGGGAGACCAAGTGCGCCTTTGGCACAAATATCTACTGTATCAGGTCATGGATATATGAAAACAAAATAGAGAAGAAATTGGTCAGCAACATTATATTTTACATAAAGTTACATATATAGATATAATTGTCATGCTGATACTATGAGCACTGAGCTAAAGTTAGCTGCTGCTTTACTGAATAAAAATATGGCAAACATGTAATTGTAATATTATTATTAGTGATTAGGTAAACAGAAAAAAAAGAATGTAATGTTACAGCAACTAGTTCAAGGATAGAATAGTCCATCATATGCCAAGTCCATAGACCAATGCAATCATATAAGCGACAGTAGAGTAAATATACATTGCATTACGAGAAGGAGAACAATCAGCATAGGGAAGCTTTTCGTCCTCTTACTTGAAATGTTGGGATGGATTTCATAAAAAAAAAAAAAATTTAAGAAAAGATTCCATGGAAAACAAATTGATAAACCAAATGAAAGGAATTTATATTGTGACTTACTGACAATAATGGACCACTTCACCTATGGTTCTTGTTTTCAATAAAAAAAAAACAACTTTCATTTGAACATGTAAGGCAGACCAGGTCCAACACAAAGTATAGCTAGGAATATGAGGATTGTGTGAACATACAAAGAAAAAGGACAACTAGCATTTATGGGGCAATGCAAAAATAGTCAATGAATTACCATGAAACAGAATTTTACTAAAGGGGAAAAGATATATCATCAATGTACCCACCACTCCCATTCCCTAGAAAGTATTGAATAATGCAGTAGTCACAGGAATCAACATGGTGGTAGAGGACTTCTCAGGAGAAGATCAAACTCTGAATCAACAGTAGAGGTGAGCAAATTGATTCTAAATGAGTCAGATTCATTATGAATTTCACAAAATTCATCCTCCAAAAGAATCTGAAGATTTTAGATTAATTTCAGATTAATCACTTATAAACGGCACTCAGCGCCATTTTACTGTAAGTAAAATCATGGAGGAGGAAGAAGATGGAGGATCACATAACACTGGAAGAAAGTGGGGGGAAAGCCTGTCCTGATTGGCACAGAGGCTGAAAGACAGTCTAATCAGCCAATCTGGAATAGAATATAAGAAGTTCTCATGCGGAGAATGCCATAGAATGCCATTCTGTGTACAACTTCTGACCTGGAAGGGTGTCATGTGGAAATGTAGGACAAAAAGCTATTACAGATATAAGCCACTAATGTAGGGTGATAGGGACACTATAGAGAGATAAAATAGAGATATAATTGGGTGGATTTTAGGGAAAGTTTTGAGGGAGCGAGGGAAACCCTCTGCAAGAAAAAGAACACACATTTTTTCCTGTATATGAACAGACAAACAGCTTTAAAAAAAAAAATCTACAGTTTGTAGGCTTATTGCCAGTACCCCAATAGTATTCTGCTTCAAATAGTGAGCACTTGCCCATTTCTTTTTCAATTTTTTTTTTTAATACATTATACCAAAGTTATTAAATGCATTGCATATTACTGCAAGATTACGAGTAGTTATAACAAAAGTATTTTATAGCAATAGTGCCATTATTGTACCTATGTTAAATGCATTGCATTATAGGAAAAGCATTTTATGGCAATCAATAATGCCATTGTTAAATCCATGTTATTAAACTTGTTGCATTATAGCAAACTCATTTTATAACAATCAATAATGTTATTATTATATCCATGTTATTTTTAATAACATGGATATTATAATAATAACATTATTGATTGTTATAAAATTTCCATTATTTCCATAAAATTTTACTATAACTGAATAATATGCAATGCTTTTAGCATTGTATATTATTCAGTTATAGTAAAAATTTTATGGAAATAATGCAATTTTTAGACCCTTGTTATTGAACGCATAGTTCAAAAACATTTTACTGCAAATATTGCATTGCTATAGCCGTGTAAGTGAATACATTACTGCATCAGACAGTATAGTTCAAAGATATTTTACTGCAAAAATTGCATTATTACCAAAGTAAATTGTCTATACCAGTGTTCAGTGTGTTTGTACAAGGGAAGAGAAATTAACTTTTGCCTCTGTCTTAAAATTCCAGAAAAAAAATATTTTGCTAGTACCATTTATTAATCTATGTACCAAACCGATGAATTTTCATTAATAGGAAATCCATGAATTTTCATTCATAGTCCTCATAATAAAATGGCTAGAAAACGGAAGAGTGGGGGAAAACAGGACCCCTCTTCATGTGAGATTCAGAATTTGGGTAGTAGAAGCAGTGGCGGTACCAGTCATCTGACCAGTAGTAGAAGTAATGGAGCATGTAGCCACAAAGGTGGCGGTAGAGGCAGTGGTAGCAACAGTGGCCCATGGGGCAAATACAGAGCAGGGTATTAGGAAGGGTCCAAAAAGCCGACAATGACATATCACAGTCTGATAAAAGTGGCGGGAGAATGATGACAATTGTGTGTTGGACAGGACCTGAGAACCCTATTGGGGTGCCGAGGATGAAGTGACATCAGAGGTGGCAATAAAAAGCAGAGGCAATGTATTGCCATAACTGCCAGAAAAACTGGCAGGGCCAGATCTGCTTCTATTGTGGTCAGCTTGGCAACTGATGATATTGCTGGTACTGTGGGCACAGTCTCAAAACATGAAATAGATAGTCAGGGGGCACTCGACTATCTGGAACCAATGGATATTCGATATAGTATTATAGTTGTAATATAATGGATTTATTCGATCAATCACATATATATTTAAAAATTACTATTTCATCCACATTAAATCACAAATTTCTATCACAATTTATAAAAGGCGCCAGTATGGTGACATACACATTCTAATCAAAATGGATAAAACTCTAGATAAGACACTAGATAAACACTAATAAATAAAACACTAATGAATAAAAATATATATAAAAATATATGCAGTCTTGTGTTGGGACAACTGTTCAGAGAACTCCTAATAATGTCACTGGTTTGCAGATTGAGGATTGCTATGGCTGTCCTCACACTTTAGCCATATCAGACCAGTGTATTCCAGTCCTCAATGCCCGCAAAAAAGAAGATTGCTAGTCCACAAGGGGTTAATGGTGCAGTCTATGCAGCAAGGCTTAGTAGCACTATAAGTTGCAAAATATCAATGTATCCCCTATAATTGTAGATAAGTATCTGGATTATAGTGTAGTGCATGTAGCCACGGAGGTGGCGGTAGAGGCAGTGGTAGCAACAGTGGCCCATGGGGCAAATACAGAGCAGGGTATTAGGAAGGGTCCAAAAAGCCCACAATGACATATCACAGTCTGATAAAAGTGTCGGGAGAATGATGATGATTGTGTGTTGGACAGGACCTGAGAACCCTATCGGGGTGCCGAGGATGAAGTGACATCAGAGGTGGCAATAAAAAACAGAGGCAATGTATTGCTATAACTGCCAGAAAAACTGGCAGGGCCAGATCTGCTTCTATTGTGGTCAGCTTGGCAACTGATGATGTTGCTGGTACTGTGGGCACAGTCTCAAAACGTGCCAGACCTAGGCCAAGCTTGGGTGCCTCTAGCTCTGTGCGAGCAACTCTCATATGGCAGTTTTTCTTTACAAGGCCAGCACGCAAAACCACACCTGTGTTCAAGATCTTCAGGATTAAAATAGGTTGTGGGTGTTTAAACATAGGTAGCAGAGCTCTATTGTAGCACATGAGGTGACATGGCTTGTGGAAAAATAGAACTGGGCAGCAATTTGAATCAGAACATGTCTGTCCTCCTTCTCCTGGTCTTTCTTATGACATCCAGCCTACATCCCTAAGCAGTGTCCTTGTTATCATCATCACCTACTTCTTCTCATGCTCAGACTCCTCCCCCTCCTTATCCAATTCTCCATCATGAGAATGTGTGGCCATGAAAAAAATATTGGCAAGTATCAATTAGCTTGTGTATAAGCTGAACTGCCACCAGGCCAAGTTACTAGCAGTGCAGTTGGTGTGGTATAATTTACTGTAGTTGTGGTAAATGCAAAATTGATTTCTACCCAGCTGTCCATTTTTTTATTTTTTATTATTGTCTTGTTTTCCTATTGACTGTGGCCATTCTTAGGTACATAGTGAAGAGGCAGATTGGAACAGCTGGAAAAGGCTCAGTTTGCTCTCTCTGTACTGTCTTGTCCAGACTATAGTGTCATCTCAGAGAGGGTTTTCAGCGCAACAGCGCAACATTGTCACACCCAAATAGACAATGATGTTTTCCTCCAGTGTACAAAACATCAATTTTGTCAAAAAGAATCAGGCATATATTCATGAGGATTTTAACATACCTCCGGCCAGGGCATATGAATAAGTATGCCAGTGATGTCAGTACCCAATCATGTCACTATGTGCCTGCCTAACAACATGTTCCATATCATATGGCTGCTGCAGCCACTGCCTCAGCTGCTGCTCCTACCTCTACACAGCCAACACTACTACTACCCCAACACACAAATCTACACAGCCAACACTACTACTACCCCAACACACAAATCTACTGCCTTGTTTGTCCCATGCTGTGCTGCTACTGCTGCCGCTACTATTACCTGCCCTCTACCCGTTCCATATTCACACTGTACTGATGCTCCTCCCAATTAAAGAGAATAATTTGTAAAATTAAAAAAGCAATATCCAGAGTGTTAATAAACTGCAGTATTTATTAAAGCAAATCCATTAAAAACACATCCCCTTATGTACATTGTTAATTAATTTCAACTGAACAATAGTGGTCTTAGTTGTAGCATACAATAACCAACAAAACCAATACCAAGAAACCACATGACATTATAGGTTAAATAATTGGTAACATATGAGGAAGTACCACCTACAAGTGCAGGTTCATGCAGTAAAAGATAAAATATGCAGTGTATTGGTACAGCAAAGGAGAATTTTCCCAGGCTCATTCAGAACTAGCCACTGTTTCTTCTGACATTAACCTGTCTATGTATAAACAAAGGCGGGTATCTGCTCCCGTTGATGCATAATTGTTGGATGTTTGGTCTCAACAAGCCACTGTTTTTTCCCATAACACCGTGTGTTTTTACACCATCTGCCCCCAATAAGGGACAATTTTTGGAAGGCTTCTAAAGAGGAAAAACATAACACATGCCATGGTTCAGTGCGCTTTTAAACATGC
The DNA here is from genome assembly GCF_014858855.1 of Bufo gargarizans. NCBI lineage: Eukaryota > Metazoa > Chordata > Amphibia > Anura > Bufonidae > Bufo > Bufo gargarizans. Next base: position 163,990,761 of record NC_058084.1, read on the forward strand.
TGTTTGATAACACCGTCAATCATGCGTTTACCCATACCTATGTATGTCAGTGTCACTCTGACATTATTTGCAATTGCTGTCATTGGGTTCAAGAGCATAAAATGAATTTAAGAGGAGGGGAGAGGGGAGAAAAATCAAAAATTCACCAAAAAATTAAGAAAATAGCTTTATGGTATGTGTTATTATAGAAATTAATAGATCAGTCTACAGAGTAAGAGCCAAGCCTTACCAAGCAGAAGATTCAATAATTTTATTTGTATGATTTACCTTTAGTGTTTTATTCAAGGCAGAAAAACAAACATTTTGCCTGTTGTGACTGTCTGTATTGTGCAGGTAAATGAAGAAAAATGTTTCAAAGCTTATTTCCTGCTGTGGTGGTATGAGGCAAAGTGTATTTGTAGAGACAGTAATTACATTTTGATATTACACAGTTATGCAGGTGCTACAAGTGATATAAAATCATATCATCATGTGCAAGTCAGAACAATAATTTCCTTTAAGTATAAAGATATTTTTCTAGGTGCTGTACTAAGAATAGATACAATATTATTTATCAGTAATCAACATTACTGCATTTGTATGGTAAATTTACATGTTTTTGCATTTGTTAATGACTTTTTTGCATGGTGTTTTTTTTATGCTTTATTCTCATGCATCACTGCAAATGGTGCACCACAATAGTATGCAACTGACAATACAAGGCTAAACCCTGACACTGATGTTAAAAAATGAGATTTTAGCCTGTATTTTCCTGTCAGGAACATATCGGAACCCGCACACCCCGCCAAGGTATCTCAGTGTAGTGCGGGACCTACAGCTAACCTCCTTATAGTGTGTGAACACTCTCCGATAGGTGCCAAGGTCTGACTCACAGCCAAACTCCCACATACCTCCAAAGTAAGATCAATAATACAATGGAAGGAGGGAAGAGGCTGCGAGCCCTACCTATAGCAGGCCACATGACACAGTCTACCAGGTGCACTAGAATGTTACCAACAATAAGCTTCCGCACATTCAATACATATCAAGAAAAATCACAGAATAGTGTGGCCTAACTGGGAGGAAATGCAAAAACCCCAAATACTGTAGCGTATTTATAACCAGGGGAGCAGATCCTCCACATGTGATCCGTTGCTAACGGCAATCCCCAGCAAAAATGCATACAATGGAGGATGCTGGCAGTAGACCACATGTACCACAAAAACATCCTACACAAGATGAAATAATGTGTAGATGAAAATAAAAGAGTAAATAGATCACTGCAAATAGTGCACCACAATAGTATGCAACTGACAATACAATGCTAAACCCTTACACTGATGTTAAAAAATGAGATTTTAGCCAATATATTCCTGTCCGGAACATATCGGAGCCTGCGCACCCTACCAAGGTATCTCAGTGTAGCGCAGGACCTAGGTGCCAAGGTCCGACTCACAGCCAAACTCCCACATACCTCCAAAGTAAGATCACTAATACAATGGGAGGAGGGAGGAGGCTGTGAGCCCCACCTATAGCAGGCCATGTGACACAGGCTACCAGGTGCACTAGAATGTTGCATCAGTGTGAGGGTTTAGCCTTGTATTGTCAGTTGCATACTATTGTGGTGAACCATTTGCAGTGATCTATTTACTCTTATATTTTCATCCACACATTATTTCATCTTGTGTAGGATGTTTTTGTGGTACATGTGGCCTGCTGCCGGCATCCTCCATTGTATGCATTTTTGCTAGGGATTGACGTTAGCAACGGATCACATGAGGAGGATCTGCTTCCCCTGTTATAAATACGCTACAGTATCAGTATTTGGGGTTTGAGCAATTCCTCCCAGTTAGGTCACTCTATTCTGTGATTTTTCTTCTAATTCGCCTCTCCAGAGAAAGTGACATTACAGTGGGCACATACTTCATTTTTTTTTCTAAAAAATAAATAGGCATGCAAAAAAACTATGAAACATAGCTGGTTAAGGACACTACATGTGCAAAACACCATAAAAACAAACAAACAAAAAAACTAAACACTGCTTCTTTTTTGAAAAAAAACCAGCCAGTTGTTTTCTCAAAATGTTATATAGAGGGTCTCTTCATAAGTCTCTGATATCAATTTAGTCGGAGTCCAGCTCCCGTTACCCCTATGATAAACATTCAATGGCCATGGCACTTTGGCTAGCATTGTGTTCCCCTGATTGTTTGCCAGGCTCAGTTAAATGTTGCCCCTGCATTTCATGTGGATTACATACAATGTCAGGCATAGCCACAAAAAAGTTACTGAGCTGCACCCTTGTAAACACTGAAGGAGCAGAGTCCCTTCAATGAGCTGATTGATGGGGCTGCTGGGAGTGAGAATCCTATAGATCTTTTATAGATGTCCAGTTCTAAGAATTGGTCATCAACATGAAAGTTCTGGAAAACTCCTTTAAATTGGCTGTCCCAGTATTGATGACCTATCCTCAGGATCTATATCAGTTTTAATGCCTATACATGTCATTTATGACCAGTGTTAAAACTTAACCTTAATCTAATCGTTAAAAAGACAATCCAACCTTGCCTATTATCAGGTTATGTTGTCACTAAAGTATCTTATAGGATATACCGTGAGTCTGGTGCTAATATAAAACACTGATATGGAAAATATTAGTGCTACATTAATTCTAATATATTCTAGGGTTGAGCTAGGTATAGTTTTTAATTTCACTGCTCAGAAGGGGAGGAAAGGGGGCTAGTCAAGAACCTGATAGTCTTTTTTATTATTTAATACAGGTGCACGTAACAAATGTCTCGGTGTTTAGAACTACTGTATACATTTCTTGCTATTTAAGATTTGGCAACAGAGTAAATAGTTGATCTATTACTAAACTCAAAAAAGAATCTTGAGTTATTTAGGAAAACAATAAAAGAGAAAAAAAGTGCTGAAAATATTTACGTGATCTTCTAGACTTTGATTCTGATTAGGGATGAGCGAACTCGAACTGTATAGTTCGGGTTCGTACCGAATTTTGGGGTGTCCGTGACACGGACCCGAACCCGGACATTTTCGTAAAAGTCCGGGTTCGGGTTTGGTGTTCGTCGCTTTCTTGGCGCTTTTGTGATGCTTTCTTGGCGCTTTTTGAAAGGCTGCAAAGCAGCCAATCAACAAGCGTCATACTACTTGCCCCAAGAGGCCGTCACAGCCATGCCTACTATTGGCATGGCTGTGATTGGCCAGAGCACCATGTGACCCAGCCTCTATTTAAGCTGGAGTCACATAGCGCCGCCCGTCACTCTGCTCTGATTAGCGTAGGGAGAGGTTGCGGCTGCGACAGTAGGGCGAGATTAGGCAGATTAACTCCTCCAAAGGACTTGATTAATCGATCGATCTGCAGCTGTGGGTCATTGAGCTGCTGATACTCAATTGCTCACTGTTTTTAGGCTGCCCAGACCGTTTGTCAGTCACTTTTTTCTGGGGTGATCGGCGGCCATTTTGTGTCTTGTGGTGCGCCAGCACAAGCTGCGACCAAGTGCATTTAACCCTCAATGGTGTGGTTGTTTTTTGGCTAAAGCCTACATCACGGTGAAGCTGTCACACCAAAGGCATTTAACCAGCAATAGTCTGTTTATTTTTTGGCCATATACTACATCAGAGGCAAGCTGCGCCTGTCACCAAGTGCATTTAACCCTCAATGGTGTGGTTGTTTTTTGGCTAAAGCCTACATCAGGATGAAGCTGTCACACCAAGTGCATTTAACCAGCAATAGTCTGTTTATTTTTTGGCCATATACTACATCAGGGGCAAGCTGCGCCCGTCACCAAGTGCATATAACCCTCGGTAGTGTGGTTGGTCAAGCTGTCACACCAAGTGCATTTAACCAGCAATAGTCTGTTCATTTTTTGGCCATATACTACATCAGGGGCAAGCTGCGCCCGTCACCAAGTGCATTTAACCCTCAGTAGTGTGGTTGGTCAAGCTGTCACACCAAGTGCATTTAACCAGCAATAGTCTGTTCATTTTTTGGCCACATACTACATCAGGGGCAAGCTGCGCCCGTCACCAAGTGCATTTAACCCTCAGTAGTGTGGTTGGTGAGGCTGTCACACCAAGTGCATTTAACCAGCAATAGTCTGTTCATTTTTTGGCCATATACTACATCAGGGGCAAGCTGCGCCTGTCACCAAGTGCATTTAACCCTCAGTAGTGTGGTTGGTCAAGCTGTCACACCAAGTGCATTTAACCAGCAATAGTGTGGTTATTTTTTGACCATATACCAGTCTAATTCTGTCAGTAAATCCATACCAGTCACCCAGCGCCTAAATACTAGGCCTCAAATTTATATCCCGCTAAATCTGTCGTTACCGCTGTACTGTTGTGGCTGGGCAAGTTATTTAGTGTCCGTCAAAGCACATTTTTTGTTCTGGGTTGAAATACAATTCCCAATTTAGCAATTTCATAATTTAGTGGTTTCTGCTGTATCAGAGCTATTTGAAATCTATCCCTAAAAGGGTATATAATATTCAAGGTGCCCATAGGGTCATTCAGAATAACTTCACACACACGCTACTGTGCATTTCCAAGTCTAATTCTGTCAGTAAATCCATACCGGTCACCCAGCGCCTAAATACTAGGCCTCAAATTTATATCCCGCTAAATCTGTCGTTACCGCTGTACTGTTCTGGCTGGGCAAGTTATTTAGTGTCCTTCAAAGCACATTTTTTGTTCTGGGTTGAAATACAATTCCCAATTTAGCAATTTCATAATTTACTGGTTTCTGCTGTATCAGAGCTATTTGAAATCTATCCCTAAAAGGGTATATAATATTCAAGGTGCACATAGGGTCATTCAGAATAATTTCACACACACGCTACTGTGCATTTCCAAGTCTAATTCTGTCAGTAAATCTATACCGGTCACCCAGCGCCTAAATACTAGGCCTCAAATTTATATTCAGCTGAATTTGAATACAATACATTGGACCAAATAATATTTTTGTTGTTGTGGTGAACCATAACAATGAGGAAAACATCTATTAAGGGACGCGGACGTGGACATGGTCGTGGTGGTGTTAGTGGACCCTCTGGTGCTGGGAGAGGACGTGGCCGTTCTGCCACATCCACATGTCCTAGTGTACCAACTACCTCAGGTCCCAGTAGCCGCCAGAATTTACAGCGATATATGGTGGGGCCCAATGCCGTTCTAAGGATGGTAAGGCCTGAGCAGGTACAGGCATTAGTCAATTGGGTGGCCGACAGTGGATCCAGCACGTTCACATTATCTCCCACCCAGTCTTCTGCAGAAAGCGCACAGATGGCGCCTGAAAACCAACCCCATCAGTCTGTCACATCACTCCCATGCATATCAGGGAAACTGTCTGAGCCTCAAGTTATGCAGCAGTCTCTTATGCTGTGTGAAGACTCTGCTGGCAGGGTTTCCCAAGGGCATCCACCTAGCCCTTCCCCAGCGGTGGAAGACATAGACTGCACTGACGCACAACCACTTATGTTTCCTGATGATGAGGACATGGGAATACCACCTCAGCATGTCTCTGATGATGACGAAACACAGGTGCCAACTGCTGCGTCTTTCTGCAGTGTGCAGACTGAACAGGAGGTCAGGGATCAAGACTGGGTGGAAGACGATGCAGGGGACGATGAGGTCCTAGACCCCACATGGAATGAAGGTCGTGCCACTGACTTTCACAGTTCGGAGGAAGAGGCAGTGGTGAGACCGAGCCAACAGCGTAGCAAAAGAGGGAGCAGTGGGCAAAAGCAGAACACCCGCCGCCAAGAGACTCCGCCTGCTACTGACCGCCGCCATCTGGGACCGAGCACCGCAAAGGCAGCTTCAAGGAGTTCCCTGGCATGGCACTTCTTCAAACAATGTGCTGACGACAAGACCCGAGTGGTTTGCACGCTGTGCCATCAGAGCCTGAAGCGAGGCATTAACGTTCTGAACCTGAGCACAACCTGCATGACCAGGCACCTGCATGCAAAGCATGAACTGCAGTGGAGTAAACACCTTAAAACCAAGGAAGTCACTCAGGCTCCCCCTGCTACCTCTTCTGCTGCTGCCGCCTCGGCCCCTTCTGCTGCTGCCGCCTCTGCCTCTTCCTCCGCCTCTGGAGGAACGTTGGCACCTGCCGCCCAGCAAACAGGGGATGTACCACCAACACCACCACCACCTCCGTCACCAAGCGTCTCAACCATGTCACACGGCAGCGTTCAGCTCTCCATCTCACAAACATTTGAGAGAAAGCATAAATTCCCACCTAGCCACCCTCGATCCCTGGCCCTGAATGCCAGCATTTCTAAACTACTGGCCTATGAAATGCTGTCATTTAGGCTGGTGGACACAGACAGCTTCAAACAGCTCATGTCGCTTGCTGTCCCACAGTATGTTGTTCCCAGCCGCCACTACTTCTCCAAGAGAGCCGTGCCTTCCCTGCACAACCAAGTATCCGATAAAATCAAGTGTGCACTGCGCAACGCCATCTGTAGCAAGGTCCACCTAACCACAGATACGTGGACCAGTAAGCACGGCCAGGGATGCTATATCTCCCTAACTGCACACTGGGTAAATGTAGTGGCAGCTGGGCCCCAGGCGGAGAGCTGTTTGGCGCACGTCCAAGGATCGCAGGGCAACATTCTTTGCCTCCTGTTGCCACCTCGTCCTTCTCGGCTTCCTCCTCCTCTTCTTCCACCTGCTCATCCAGTCAGCCACACACCTTCACCACCAACTTCAGCACAGCCCGGGGTAAACGTCAGCAGGCCATTCTGAAACTCATATGTTTGGGGGACAGGCCCCACACCGCACAGGAGTTGTGGCGGGGTATAGAACAACAGACCGACGAGTGGTTGCTGCCGGTGAGCCTCAAGCCCGGCCTGGTGGTGTGCGATAATGGGCGAAATCTCGTTGCAGCTCTGGGACTAGCCAGTTTGACGCACATCCCTTGCCTGGCGCATGTGCTGAATTTGGTGGTGCAGAAGTTCATTCACAACTACCCCGACATGTCAGAGCTGCTGCATAAAGTGCGGGCCGTCTGTTCGCGCTTCCGGCGTTCACATCCTGCCGCTGCTCGCCTGTCTGCGCTACAGCGTAACTTCGGCCTTCCCGCTCACCGCCTCATATGCGACGTGCCCACCAGGTGGAACTCCACCTTGAACATGCTGGACAGACTGTGCGAGCAGCAGCAGGCCATAGTGGAGTTTCAGCTGCAGCACGCACGGGTCAGTCGCACTGCGGAACAGCACCACTTCACCACCAATGACTGGGCCTCCATGCGAGACCTGTGTGCCCTGTTGCGCTGTTTCGAGTACTCCACCAACATGGCCAGTGGCGATGACGCCGTTATCAGCGTTACAATACCACTTCTATGTCTCCTTGAAAAAACACTTAGGGCGATGATGGAAGAGGAGGTGGCCCAGGAGGAGGAAAAGGGGTCATTTTTAGCACTTTCAGGCCAGTCTCTTTGAAGTGACTCAGAGGGAGGTTTTTTGCAACAGCAGAGGCCAGGTACAAATGTGGCCAGCCAGGGCCCACTACTGGAGGACGAGGAGGACGAGGATGAGGAGGAGGTGGAGGAGGATGAGGATGAAGCATGGTCACAGCGGGGTGGCACCCAACGCAGCTCGGGCCCATCACTGGTGCGTGGCTGGGGGGAAAGGCAGGACGATGACGATACGCCTCCCACAGAGGACAGCTTGTCCTTACCCCTGGGCAGCCTGGCACACATGAGCGACTACATGCTGCAGTGCCTGCGCAACGACAGCAGAGTTGCCCACATTTTAACGTGTGCGGACTACTGGGTTGCCACCCTGCTGGATCCACGCTACAAAGACAATGTGCCCACCTTACTTCCTGCACTGGAGCGTGATAGGAAGATGCGCGAGTACAAGCGCACGTTGGTAGACGCGCTACTAAGAGCATTCCCAAATGTCACAGGGGAACAAGTGGAAGCCCAAGGCCAAGGCAGAGGAGGAGCAAGAGGTCGCCAAGGCAGCTGTGTCACAGCCAGCTCCTCTGAGGGCAGGGTTAGCATGGCAGAGATGTGGAAAAGTTTTGTCAACACGCCACAGCTAACTGCACCACCACCTGATACGCAACGTGTTAGCAGGAGGCAACATTTCACTAACATGGTGGAACAGTACTTGTGCACACCCCTCCACGTACTGACTGATGGTTCGGCCCCATTCAACTTCTGGGTCTCTAAATTGTCCACGTGGCCAGAGCTAGCCTTTTATGCCTTGGAGGTGCTGGCCTGCCCGGCGGCCAGCGTTTTGTCTGAACGTGTATTCAGCACGGCAGGGGGCGTCATTACAGACAAACGCAGCCGCCTGTCTACAGCCAATGTGGACAAGCTGACGTTCATAAAAATGAACCAGGCATGGATCCCACAGGACCTGTCCGTCCCTTGTCCAGAATAGACATTAACTACCTCCCCTTAACCATATATTATTGTACTCCAGGGCACTTCCTCATTCAATCCTATTTTTATTTTAATTTTACCATTATATTGCGAGGCTACCCAAAGTTGAATGAACCTCTCCTCTGTCTGGGTGCCGGGGCCTAAATATATGCCAATGGACTGTTCCAATGTTGGGTGACGTGAAGCCTGATTCTCTGCTATGACATGCAGACTGATTCTCTGCTGACATGAAGACAGATTCTCTGTTACGGGACCTCTCTCCTCTGCCTGGGTGCTGGGCCTAAATATCTGACAATGGACTGTTGCAGTGGTGGCTGACGTGAAGCCTGATTTTCTGCTATGACATGCAGACTGATTCTCTGCTTACATGAAGCCAGATCCTCTGTTACGGGACCTCTCTCCTCTGCCTGGGTGCTGGGCCTAAATATCTGACAATGGACTGTTGCAGTGGTGGCTGACGTGAAGCCTGATTCTCTGCTATGACATGCAGACTAATTCTCTGCTGACATGAAGACAGATTCTCTGTTACGGGACCTCTCTCCTCTGCCTGGGTGCTGGGCCTAAATATATGCCAATGGACTGTTGCACTGGTGGCTGACGTGAAGCCTGATTCTCTGCTATGACATGCAGACTAATTCTCTGCTGACATGAAGACAGATTCTCTGTTACGGGACCTCTCTCCTCTGCCTGGGTGCTGGGCCTAAATATATGCCAATGGACTGTTGCAGTGGCGGCTGACGTGAAGCCTGATTCTCTGCTATGACATGCAGACTAATTCTCTGCTGACATGAAGACAGATTCTCTGTTACGGGGCCTCTCTCCTCTGCCTGTGTGCTGGGCCTAAATATATGCCAATGGAATGTTGCAGTGGTTGCTGACGTGAAGCCTGATTCTCTGCTATGACATGCAGACTAATTCTCTGCTGACATGAAGACAGATTCTCTGTTACGGGACCTCTCTCCTCTGCCTGGGTGCTGGGCCTAAATATATGCCAATGGACTGTTGCATTGGTGGCTGACGTGAAGCCTCATTCTCTGCTATGACATGCAGACTGATTCTCTGCTGACATGAAGCCAGATTGTTTTTTACGGGACCTCTCTCCTCTGCCTGGGTGCTGGGCCTAAATATCTGACAATGGACTGTTGCATTGGTGGCTGACGTGAAGCCTGATTCTCTGCTATGATATGAAGACTGATTCTCTGCTGACATGAAGCCAGATTGTCTGTTACGGGACCTCTCTCCTCTGCCTGGGTGCTGGGCCTAAATTTATGAAAATGGACTGTTGCAGTGGTGGGTGACGTGAAGCCTGATTCTCTGCTATGACATGAAGACTGATTCTCTGCTGACATGAAGCCAGATTCTCTGTTACGGGACCTCTCTCCTCTGCCTGGGTGCTGGGCCTAAATATCTGACAATGGACTGTTGCATTGGTGGCTGACGTGAAGCCTGATTCTCTGCTATGACATGAAGACTGATTCTCTGCTGACATGAAGCCAGATTCTCTGTTACGGGACCTCTCTCCTCTGCCTGGGTGCCGGGGCCTAAATATCTGAGAATGGACTGTTCCAGTGGTGGGTGACGTGAAGCCAGATTCTCTGCTATGGGACCTCTCTCCAATTGATTTTGGTTAATTTTTATTTATTTAATTTTTATTTTAATTCATTTCCCTATCCACATTTGTTTGCAGGGGATTTACCTACATGTTGCTGCCTTTTGCAGCCCTCTAGCCCTTTCCTGGGCTGTTTTACAGCCTTTTTAGTGCCGAAAAGTTCGGGTCCCTATTGACTTCAATGGGGTTCGGGTTCGGGACGAAGTTCGGATCGGGTTCGGATCCCGAACCTGAACATTTTCGGGAAGTTCGCCGAACTTCTCGAACCCGAACATCCAGGTGTCCGCTCAACTCTAATTCTGATCAAACATATCTGGAAAACATGATGTGATGTGACCAAAATAACAGAAATTATAGATATATGCAGTGAGCCGGACTGCAGGGGAAACGCGTGAGGCTACAATGGGCCTATGGGGGTAGTAGTTGTTTGTACTCACGGTTAGCAGAGCCTCCTTGGGCCGACAGTGGATGGGAAGACAACAATAAATCCTCCGGGGCACTCTCTATTGTAGGGAACACCAGACAGATGGAAGTTGAGGTGCCCCCTATGGCATAAGTGTTTAAGGTGCTTTGGTGGCTGGGCTCCTGTGTCCCTGATGCCAGCACCGTAAGGTGCAAATGTAGAGTGTTGTAGTGGAAATGAGGAGGCAGTTGTAATCAAACAGTTGAACATTTACTGAATTAATTGTCTTCAGGTAGTCAGTACAGATACAGTTCATTTGTATGGCATGAGTGATGACTCAGAAATAGGTTTAGTAGTATTCCTTTTATGAGGTTTAGGCAATTGTCAGTTATGGAGTTCTCTAGTACTTTAGCTTTATAGGCGAAGAAGAATTGGATTTACTTTAACACCACTTTTCATAGCACTATGGGTACTAAATATACTGTTTTCTACTTATCTTGAGCTATCCAATAAGGGCGTTCTCCCTTCTGGCAGACAAACTCTCTGCAACATTATTTGCAGGATGCTCTCCTGAAGTATTCAGGTTAACTATATCCCAAAAGGCTTCTAGTGAATAAGGATAATTATGGCCTTTAATCATCCAGTCGTGTCCAGGAACTTTCCAAGTCATCCTTGGTCACTTGTGCTTGTGAAGTCCATAGGCCAGACTAAGCTCTAACCTTCACTAGGCTTGCTTTATATTTAGACGTAGACTTACTGCCTAGTGCTAAGCTGCTGTAACTACTCTTATTTTGTGCTCTCCAGGATTGATCAGGTCCCGGAGGTAAGAAATAACAGCTACATAGTGGATAAGGCCTGTTTTTCTCCTCCATATGCTTGCTCTCCTCCTCTCACTACAATACACTACACTGGAATGCTCTGGAATGCCTGAGCTAGACACACCCCAAGCTATATAAGTGAGTGGCGCCAGCACCACCTAGGGGCGAATGGGTGCAATGACAATGCCAGCCTGATAAATAGGAAATACCATACATTGCAAATACATTAGATAAATAGGCAGATGTTTAAAGTGTCACTTTTACACGCATATGTGGGACGCTGCATATACAGAAGCCTCTGAAGCAGAGACATCTGGAGCTGAAATCTCAGTTCTAAGTAGTATAGGAACTAATAGAGAAAGAGGGGGAATAAAATAAAATATCAACCCCCAAAAAGATTAGTGCAATTACAGATAACATGCATCCAAATGGTAGGCACTGGTATAGTCCCCTCAACAACCCAAGGAGCTATGTAAAATCAGGGTCAAGGTTCATCCTTCTCTTTATTACAGCCAATCTCTTCTTCCAGCTTTCAAACTATCAGCAGACCCATGAACACTTTCATGGTGAACACGCAACAAAGTACCTCCACTACTCAAATAAATACAGTGGTAACAATTCCGATAGAGAAGAATACCAATATTGCCCCTCTGTTTTTAGGACTATTAGGAATACAATTGAAGGATCGGGAGAGATGGGGATACAACAAATAAAGCGCTGTGTGAGTAACATTAGAAATACAAATGTTCCAGTCATAAATCTTTCCTCACATACCTTGACAAATCCCCAATTGTCTTTACTCTCAAGAGGTTTAACCTTTCTTCCGTCACCTAGATGTGACAAGTTCACCTGGTTTAACCTTTCCTCCTTTTCTGAGCTGGGAAATTAACAACTACGGTATCTCACTAACGTGAGTACACCCCTCACATTTTTGCAATTATTTTATTATATCTTTAGGGACAACATTAATGATATGACACTTTGAAACAATGTAAATTAGTCAGTGTACAGCTTATACTGTATACAGTGTAAATTTAGTGTGCCCTCAAAATAACTCAACACACAGCCACACTTTTGAAGTGAGTACACCCCAAAGGGAAAATGGCTCTTCCACTCCTGAATGATGACATCATGTTGCTGGTGAATGTTAGAAACCTTGTGCTCATCCACCTTCTGTTTGAGGGTGCCCCACAGATGCTCAATATGGTTTAGGCCTGAAGACATGCTTAGCCAGTCCAGCACCTTTACCCTCAGTTTCTTTAGCAAGGCAGTGGTCTGCGTGGAGGTGTGTTTGCGGTCGTTATCATGTTGGAATACTGCCATGCGACCCAGTTTCTGAAGGGAGGGGATCATGCTCTGCTTCAGTATGTCACAGAACATGTTGGCATTCATGGTTCACTTAATGAACTGTAGCTCCCCACTGCCGACAGCACTCATGCAGCCCCAAACCATGACACTCCCACCACCATGCTTGACTGTAGGCAAGTCACACTTGTCTTTGTATTCCTCACCTGGCTGCCACCACAAATGCTTGACACCATTTGAACCAAATAAGTTTATCTTGGTCTTATCAGACCACAGAACATGGTTCCAGTTATCCATGTCCTTAGTCTGCTTGTTTCCACAAACTGCTTGCAGGCTTTCTTGTGCATCATCTTTAGAAGAGGATTCCTTTTGGGCTGACAGCCATGCAGACCAATTTGATGCAGTGTGCAGCGTGTGGTCTGAGTATTGACAGGGTGACCCCCCACCCCTTTAACCTTTGCAGTAATACTGGCAGCACTAGTATGTCTATTTTGAATAGACAACCTCTGGATATGACTCTGACTGCTTGCACTCAACTTCTTTCGTCGACCATGGCGAGGCCTGTTCTGAGTAAAACCTGTCTTGTCAAACCACTGTATGGTCTTGGAAACCATGCTGCAGATCAGTTTCAGGGTGTTGGAAATCTTCAATCTTTTTCAGATCCTCAGCGAGTTCTTTGCATGAGGTGCCATGTTAAACTTCCAATGACCAGTATGAGAGAGTGTGAGAGCAATAAGACCAAATTTAACACACCTGCTCCCCATTCACAACTGAGACTTTGTAACACTAACAATTCAACGGGGAGGGAAAGACACCGGGGATGGAAAATGGCTAATTGGGCACAATTTATTCTTTTTCACTTAGGGGTGTACTCATTTTTGTTACCAAGGGTTTAAACATTAATGGCTGTGTGTTGAGTTATTTTGAGGGCACACCAAATTTATACTGTTATACAAGCTGTACACTGACTACTTTACATTGTACGAAAGTGTCATGTCTCCAGTGTTATCCCATGAAAAGATAGACTAAAATATTTCCATAAATGTGCGGAGTGTACTCACTTTTGTGAAATACTGTATATCTAGTATGACCCTAGAGTATTTGGTGTATGCATATTAAATATTCCCTGGACCCCTATATGTACTTAGGGGTCTTTGAAGTTTCTTTTGTCAAGAAAAGCATCTCAAGAATGAATTAAGATACAGTAGGAATGTAACACATTGTGTAGTGTCCCACTAGGTAAATGTGGGCACTACACAAGGGTCAATTGGGCCACGTGGTACTCCTACTCCTGAGGGGACAGTGGCGGTGTATTTAACAGTCCATTTTAATGTATTTCCATATGCTTTTATGTGTATTTTCCCCTGTGATATATGTAGCAGGCCTATTAGGGTGCAGCTCATCATCCTAGACACTAGAGGGAGAAAGGGAGCCCCTAGTATATATATTCAGGCCCAGACAGAGAGGAGTCAGTCTGGATAGTCAGGAGTCTGTGGAAAGACAGAAGTGAGAGGGCACCAGCCAGAGACAAGCTGAGGGCCTCCTCCTGACATGCAGCTAGACAGCCCAGGCTTCTAGTTGCCACAAGGAGGCTAGTGGAAGGAGTCCAGCCTGCCTGAGGATATTGAGCCTGAGTTAGCTCAGAAGATTCACCCCAGGAGAAGGGTTTGCCTCATGGGAGAAACCTGCAGTTCCCACAGAGCAAAGAGCAGAGCAGAAGAGTATTCCAGCCAGACAAGTAAGCTGAAGGGCAGAAGGATCATTAACCTAAAGCAAGGGATATATACCTGAGGAAGTTTGTTACCAAGGATAAAGCCAGTATTAGGGCATACGGGCCTTGGGATTGAGACAGCCAGGTTTTCTGAGGAATAGTGCACAGGATTTCTAAAGAAGAGTGCAGCCTGGTCTGTGAGTGTTGTTGTCACGGCTGGCGGTGGGGGAAACCCCCAGCCGTGCGGTGCCAGGAGATGATAGGGTTACCCCTTAGCCGGGACCACAGAGTTAGGGAGCAGGTCACCTCCTATTGCGTCCCTAACGCTGACCCTGTCTCCTATCAGTATGAGCCGACCTTGATGGTAGGAGGACTCATACGCCGGAACCTTACAGTCCCTACGAGCCCTCAAGTCGGCCCTATACTAGGGGACAGAGTCAGACGCCCTACTCCTCCTAGGCACGGAGGAGCCGGGGTCTCAACGGCCAAGCAACACAGGGGGAACATCAACAGACATATGGAAATGACAGGTAAGTGAGACTAGTCCTGCACTTACCTGCCACAGACACACAAACCTGGAACCCATGAACAAGTGCTGAGGTCCACAGCAACATAAAGGACACAGCACACACCAGACAAAACACGGGAAACCAGGAAACCATAAGCTGCACTAACAAGATAACCCCACACACACCTAGATAACACTGTGAAACATAGTATTAACTGACAATGGTTTATGACCAGAAGGATGGTCCCCACCAGGCAGATGGAGGACACAGGAGGCTGCTCCAGCCAGCATGGCTGAGAGCAACCTACTGAGCCCAGCCAGGGACTGAGGCTTTATAGGCCAAGAGGCCCCACCCAACGATCAGCACACACCCAGTGAAGTCACACGCACTGGGAAGGGAGTTAACCCTTCCAGCAACACAGAAGGGAAACTCACATAAAGGGGAAAGCACACAACCTCACTCACCTGTCTCCGACGGCAACGGCATGCGTGGCAACCGTGTCCTCCAGAACAGCCAACAGGCCGAGACACCTCCACAGCATGCAAACATCGCCAGACGTTGCCGCGGACCACCGCAGGAGAAGGGAGGAGTCCAGGTGCACATAAAACAACACCTCGTGCACAACAAACAACACAAAGTGCACACAGACACACAAACGGGCATTCACACAAAACCCGTTGCCAAGGGCAACCGCACGCACACTTGTTGTCCGCGGCAACCGCACCTGAGGCAAACAACTAAGTGCCCCAGCTGCGGTTGACGAACTCCCAAACCGCGGGCAACAGCATGCGGCACCCAAGGAGTCACGACCATGACCAGGGGTCGTGACACTCCCTCCCCTCAAAGCCCCCCCCAACCGAAAAGGGAAGCTGGTGGGACCAAACAACAGGGAGGGGGGGAGGGGCAATGCCTGATAACCACCAGTGTCTCCCTCCAGAGCTGCCGCCAATGGACCTGGACCGTACACAACAGTCCCAGGTCGCCAGCCAACAGAGCAGACTGGAAGAGAGAACACTGGAGGCACTGCCAGATAGATGCCCGTATCTCCCCCCGGAACTGTCGCCAACAGACCTGGACCGTACACAACAGTCCCCAGGTCGCCAGCCAACAAAGCAGTCCGGAGGAGGAACACAGGACACCAGACCGATGCCCGTATCTCCCCCCAGAACTGCCGCCAACAGACCTGGACCGTACACAACAGTCCCCAGGTCGCCAGCCAACAAAGCAGTCTGGAGGAGGAAAACAGGACACCGCGTCCAACTCAGGAGGACGTTCCCACTCCAGGTCGTTGCCAGCAGACACTCCCCAACCAGCACACCTGCCGGAACACCGAAGGAATGCTGCCAGCAGACGACCAGAGATAGGAACCCTGAGAGGGACGAGGGGTCACCAACACGGACACGGTTAGCAAGGTGGCGGGGAAAAGCCACCAACCGCGCCGTTAACGGTGAACCCCGTAACGCTCTCCCTCCGGAGAACGCGCATGCACCCCAACGGTCAATGGATGCATGCTTCACCCTCTTACGAAGGAGACCAGGTGAGGTGCCAGTTCTGGTCATACTGTCACGGCTGGCGGTGGGGGAAACCCCCAGCCGTGCGGTGCCAGGAGATGATAGGGTTACCCCTTAGCCGGGACCACAGAGTTAGGGAGCAGGTCACCTCCTATTGCGTCCCTAACGCTGACCCTGTCTCCTATCAGTATGAGCCGACCTTGATGGTAGGAGGACTCATACGCCGGAACCTTACAGTCCCTACGAGCCCTCAAGTCGGCCCTATACTAGGGGACAGAGTCAGACGCCCTACTCCTCCTAGGCACGGAGGAGCCGGGGTCTCAACGGCCAAGCAACACAGGGGGAACATCAACAGACATATGGAAATGACAGGTAAGTGAGACTAGTCCTGCACTTACCTGCCACAGACACACAAACCTGGAACCCATGAACAAGTGCTGAGGTCCACAGCAACATAAAGGACACAGCACACACCAGACAAAACACGGGAAACCAGGAAACCATAAGCTGCACTAACAAGATAACCCCACACACACCTAGATAACACTGTGAAACATAGTATTAACTGACAATGGTTTATGACCAGAAGGATGGTCCCCACCAGGCAGATGGAGGAGACAGGAGGCTGCTCCAGCCAGCATGGCTGAGAGCAACCTACTGAGCCCAGCCAGGGACTGAGGCTTTATAGGCCAAGAGGCCCCACCCAACGATCAGCACACACCCAGTGAAGTCACACGCACTGGGAAGGGAGTTAACCCTTCCAGCAACACAGAAGGGAAACTCACATAAAGGGGAAAGCACACAACCTCACTCACCTGTCTCCGACGGCAACGGCATGCGTGGCAACCGTGTCCTCCAGAACAGCCAACAGGCCGAGACACCTCCACAGCATGCAAACATCGCCAGACGTTGCCGCGGACCACCGCAGGAGAAGGGAGGAGTCCAGGTGCACATAAAACAACACCTCGTGCACAACAAACAACACAAAGTGCACACAGACACACAAACGGGCATTCACACAAAACCCGTTGCCAAGGGCAACCGCACGCACACTTGTTGTCCGCGGCAACCGCACCTGAGGCAAACAACTAAGTGCCCCAGCTGCGGTTGACGAACTCCCAAACCGCGGGCAACAGCATGCGGCACCCAAGGAGTCACGACCATGACCAGGGGTCGTGACAGTTGTTCTTACCCTCTGAGTATCTTGCAAAGAACAGTGTACCTGCCATTATTGTGTAAGCCTGCTTATTAACTGCTGCTGCAAAGTGGAACTGAACTCAAACTGTATAAAGTTGAACTGTTTCCAGTAAAGAAAGTTTGGTTCACCACAACACCGTGTTCATCACTTATTATTACTATAAATCGGTGTGCCACCGTTACAGGCACTGGTGTCACGAATCTTAAAGGGACCTTGCCCTAGGCACATTAAACACCTGCACCTCATCCACCATCAGGCCTGGTCCCTAAATGCAGAGAGTGCCCCAGAGGACCCCTGTGCCAGCCTCTCTATCACTGCTGTACGCCTGCCCAGGGTTTTCCTACAAACTGTGAGTAACCCTCGCTTGCCCATTAACCGTGACCTCACATCGCAATACCCTGCAGGGCAGCGTACTGCAATTGCGACAGGTGTATTTGCTACTTTTGCATCATCTTGCATTGCACTAATCATCAAAAACAGCTTATTCACCAGTTATGTGTTCTTTTATGATATTTGATGCAGACAATTGTAGCAATGTCTGCTTTAAAATTTGCAATCAATTTAGAATTGTGTCACTGTAAATCAACTTAAATCTGCATGAGTTTGGCAGGGAAGAAAAGGTCAGGAAAGTAAATCATGAAGCAACTCAAAAAAGAAGATGCTTGGTGATCTTATTTGATGTATAAAAAAATTAAAAAACACACAAACTTATAAGAATACAATGCCTACCTTCAAGAATGTCTTTCATTTTGCTGACGTACAGACATTATTTTCACTTAAGAAGCCCTTCAGGATAAGTAAAGTGTACACATCTATCCATGGATAAATAGTTCTGTGGAGCTTTATTGTGAACAACATATTGAATATGCATCTATTGCAAACCTGAACTGAGCATTCTTTTACTGTGTATAGACGTGGTAAACTTTAACTTGACACATAACACAACAAAAGTGATTGAAAAAAGTCATGATAAAGGCTATAGACACTTTTGGGGTAATTTGTTTTATCATCGCATTCTACTTAATTTGGCCTAAAATGGTTTTTCAACAGATTTTCCTCTACAATGTTAATTGTTTCCCCCTTCTCAGTGAAGACACCTGACAGCTCATAAACACGTATTTAAGCTAAATTGTTATGAACCTGCTATAATTAGTGTTTGTGAGCTGTTTGCAAAGTACAGTTAAAGGCTTCAGAGCCGCTCCTTGAAAGATTCACTGGGAAGCGTAAAGTAGGGTGTCTTTCACACGGGTGAGATTTCTGCGCGGGTGCAATGCGTGAGGTGAACGCATTGCACCCGCACTGAATTCGGACCTATTCATTTCTATGGGGCTGTGCACATGAGCAGTGATTTTCATGCATCACTTGTGCTTTGCGTGAAAATCGCAGCATGCTCTATTTTGTGCGTTTTTCACGCAATGCAGGGCCCCATAGAAGTGAATGGGGCCGCGTGAAAATCGCAAGCAAGTGTGGATGTGGTGCGATTTTCATGCATGGTTGCTAGGAGATGATCGGGATGGGGACCCAATCATTATTATTTTTCCTTATAATATGGTTATAAGGGAAAATAATAGCATTGTTACTACAGAATGCTAAGTAAATTAGTGATGGAGGGGTTAAAAAAATTAAAATACATTTAACTCACCTTAATCCACTTGTTCGTGCAGCCCGGCTTCTCTTCTTTCTTCTTCTTTGAGGAAAAGGACCTGTGGTGACGTCACTGCGCTCATCACATGGTCCGTCACATGATCCATCACCACTGCACTCATCGTGATGGATCATGTGACGGACCATGTGATGAGCACAGTGATGTCACCACAGGTCCTTTTCCTCAAAGAAGAAGAAAGAAGAGAAGCCGGGCTGCGCAGACAAGAGGATTAAGGTGAGTTAAATTATTATTATTATTTTTTTAACTCCTCCATCACTATTTCACTTAGCATTCTGAATTAAGAATGCTATTATTTCCCCCTATAACCATGTTATAAGGGAAAATAATACAATCTACAAAACACCTAACCCAAACCCGAACCTATGTGAAGAAGTCCAGGTTTGGGTACCAAACATGCCGACTTTTCTCACGCGCGTGCAAAACTCATTAAAATGTTTTGCACTTGTGCGGAAAAATCGTGCATTTTCCCACAACGCACCCGCATCTTATCAATCCGTTCCGCCCGTGTGAAAGAGGCCTAACAGCCTCTTTTTCCTATTTGTAGTTGAGATGAGTGGTACCCGGTGGGGTCTTCTGCTGTTGTAGCCCATCCGCCTCAAGGTTGTGCGTGTTGTGGCTTCACAAATGCTTTGCTGCATACCTCGGTTGTAACGAGTGGTTATTTCAGTCAACGTTGCTCTTCTATCAGCTTGAATCAGTCGGCCCATTCTCCTCTGACCTCTAACATCAACAAGGCATTTTCGCCCACAGGACTGCCGCATACTGGATGTTTTTCCCTTTTCACACCATTCTTTGTAAACCCTAGAAATGGTTGTGCGTGAAAATCCCAGTAACTGAGCAGATTGTGAAATACTCAGACCAGCCCGTCTGGCACCAACAACCATGCCACGCTCAAAATTGCTTAAGTCACCTTTCTTTCCCATTCTGACATTCAGTTTGGAGTCCAGGAGATTGTCTTGACCAGGACCACAACCCTACATGCATTGAAGCAACTGCCATGTGATTGGTTGACTAGATAATCGCATTAATGAGAAATAGAGCAGGTGTTCCTAATAATTCTTTAGGTGAGTGTATGCGTCAAGTTAAAGTGTGTTACATCTCAATTGTAAAATGTTTATGAAAGCAAAAATAGGGAAAAAAAAATGTGTACATTTGTATATTTTACACACAATGTCCACTATATTATTGCTGAAACTAATAAATATGCTATTTTAATTTTTATGAACTAAAAAGGAGGGAAAGATGTTTGTGTGTATGCAGTTTGCTATACTATTGTTAAAACTAGTAACTATAGCTATAACTTTTTTTTTTCTTTATTTCACTTGTATTACATTTTGATGACTATTTTTATTTTTTTTCTACTTTTTATTAATTAATTAACCCCCACCTGCCATAGTCAGCCTGCAGGCTTACAATTAATATTACAGCCAGCTGGGAGAGCTTTCACATCAAAAGAATTCCCCTGCCTTTTCACTTTACACTGCGATGGATCATTGTAGCGCACTGCTACAACGATTTCACACAGAGAGACCAATTTGGCTGGTCACCAGGATAATTACTGTGACCGCAGCTGTCTAATGACAGCATGGTCACAGAGATCTACAGAGCCCTTTGGTGAAAATGACCTATTGTTTGAACCACATTTTTATGTTAAACATATTTTTAAAGATTTTTTTGTGGTTATTTTTAATATTCCACGTTAAACAAAAAACATAAATCCTGCAGTTTCACATTGGCCACTAAGCCTAATAATAGGAGCCACTTCTTGGTTTGTACAGATAACTGTACTGCTGTTATCTCCTTATCATTGCAGCCTCATTATATCACTATTCACAACCATTCACAACAGGTGATATCACAGATTATCAGCTCCCTTCTGACCTCTACACAGGTCACAGAGCATGCCTAGAAATCTATCCCATAGAAGTCAATGAGGTCCCTTCCTGTGTCTATGGCCCATAAAGCTGCTATAAAGCAATGTTTTAATGCTTTTTTAAATGCTAATAGGAAGAACTCAGTAGGGATCGACCGATTATCGGTTTTACTGATATTATCGGCCAATATTCAGGATTTTCAAAGTTATTGGTATTGGCATCTAACTTTGCCAATATGCCGATAATGAATCGCAAACATGGATCGCTCTGCTGTTAGCGCAATCCATGATCCCTCAGCAGCACAGGGGAGAAGGAAGCAGTGTCTCCCTCCCCCTTGTGCCGCTGCCACCAATGATATGAAAGAGGAGAAGAGGAGGAGAGGGGCTGTGGCCATTAAGCCACCAATGATGTTAACTCACTCATTCATTTAAATACAACCGGAGGGGGGAGCTGGCTGCAGAATCATATAACTGCACCCAACCTCTATGTCAAGTAGCTGTGATCCGCGGCAGTTAACCCCTGTCGCACCTGAGAGGGTTAACTGCTGTGGATCACAGCTACCGCTCATAGAGTTTGGGTGTGGCTATATGATTCTGCGGCCAGCACCTGCCTCCTGTATTTGAATTAATGGGTGAGTTATCTTCATTGGTGGTGCAGTGTGCCCCCCCCCCCCCCCACCCAAGCCCCACAGGACGCTACTGTGCTACTGAAGCCCTGGCTGCTATAGTTAGCTCCTTGCTAATAGATAATTGGGGTATGTATATATATATATATATATATATACAAAACACAAATAGTGCAGCAGCACAGTCAGAGCCAATGGACTGGGTGCAAATCCCCACAGGGGCAGGCCGCTCCTCCACGGTATATAGTAGACGAAAAAACGAGGCAGCACTTCCAGCTTCTAGTGTACGGGTGAAGACCCCAAACTTTAATCCAAGCGACGTTTCGGCCTACTCAATGAGGCCTTTATCAAGCTACATAACAGTGCAAATAACTGGGTATATATACCCACACTACATAGACAAGTGAGTGACAATCAGTGATTACACCTGTTAACAATCAAGTCACATGACCTGGGACTGCATAGTCACATGGTGTTCAGATATAATAAACATAATACTTATACACATTTACGTGCATCAAAGGTGTACATCTTGTTCATAAAAACATAAGTGATGTGCACAGCAATTATAGTGCATATACAATACGTAATGTATAGAGGATCCAAGCCCCTTTTATACAGTGACCATTATACAGTGCAGTACACACAGAGTTAAAATCATATGCTGCAGTTGCAGCTGAACCATATTAAAAATTGGAGGGAGCTCACCATCTACGCACATTATGCTTGTCAACATCGCCATGCCTTCAGCGTTAGCGTCCCCCAGTCGGCAGTGCGCATGCGCCGGACCCGACAGCTCTGGCCGCGCCCCCGACAGCGCCACGCCCCCACGTCACGCTCCAATGGACCGCAGCGTCATCCACCGGAACGCACGCAGGAGCCGCAGCTGCTGAGGGAGGGAGGCCAGACCATGTGGTTCAGCGCACGTCACGTCGCAGGCGGGACCCCGCCGTCACCATGGCGACGCAAACAAGCCTAGACCAGCGGACGAGCCCAGCGCGGCCAGGGCAAATACATGCGCACAAATCCAGAATAACAGTATGATTGGAAATGGCCAAGGGGGAGGAAAATCAAGCCCAGCCATTAGCTCAGGCGATTATGTCGTCTCCCTTTGCCATCACCAATAACTTCATGTAGTGTGGCTGTCATGGGACACACTCATCCCATCAGCATACACAAATTCAAGATAGCGTGTATGTCAAGTCACTGACCCTCAAATGTGTGGTCAGAGACGCGCATACATCAGCAGTCTATAAGTACAATATAAAACAGTGTTGGACAAATAGTGCAATCATGTACTGATCCCAGGCCGTCTGACGTCGTCCCATATGCGTCCACATGTAATTTCAAAATCAGATCCTTATCCAAGGACTAGGGTGGCTCCATCCAATACCAAGATAAAAGTTCATCAAGTTAATCAAAACATCCTGGAATAGAAAAAATACAGTGTCAGTATATCATATTAGTATGTTCAAAAAGGCGTGCACTGTTATGTTTCTCCTACACCAGACTGAACGAACAAGAAACCCCCACGTTGATGAGCTATACACATATTTCCTTTATCCATATAGTTCCCATCTACACTCCGCATTGAGGCCATCTGGCTTCAGTGTGTGTAGTCTGTGTATCCACAGGATCTCACGTTGTTTCAACAATTTCTCCCTATTGCCTCCCCTTTTAAGTGGGGGGATGTGGTCTATGACCCTGAATTTAAGATCCTTTTCTTTGTGTCCTGCTTCAACAAAGTGTTTGGGCACCGGAAGGTCTCTCCTCTTCTGTCGGATCGAATACCTGTGATAGTTCATTCTGGTCTTGACCTCGCAAATTGTCTCCCCCACATAAAGTAGATTGCAGGGGCAAGACAGGAGGTATACCACGAATGAACTATCACAGGTCAGAAAATGTCTGATTTCAAACCGGGTGTTCAGTACCGGATGTACGAATTTATCCCCTTTCAACATATAGTTGCAGTTAACACAGTTTAGACATGGGTAGCACCCATTTTTCTTGCGGCCTATGTAGGTTTGAACTGGGGCCTTACCCCCGGTAACATCAGCCCTCACCAATTTGTCCCTCAGACTGTCCGCTCTCCTGTACGACATCAAGGGGGGCACAGCAAACTCCTTCACCTTTTTGAAGCTATTGTTCAATATCGGCCAATGTTTCTTAATGGCTCCCGCTATCTGGTAGCTGCCCTCATTATATGTGGAAATGAAAGGCACCCTACTCTGTTTGGTAACCTCACTAGTCCTCCTAGTTCCGATCCCATCCAACTGTCTGCATACCAAACTCCTCGGATATCCTCTCTGGGTAAATTTGTCTGCCATCTGCAACAACCTAGTCTTACACAATGCTGGATCTTTCACTATGCGTTGCACACGGAGAAACTGACTCCGTGGCAAAGTCTTAACCATAGATCTCGGATGGCAGCTCTCAAACCTCAATAGCTTGTTACGGTCAGTTGGCTTTGTGTATAGGTCAGTGACCAGTGAGGTACCCTGTTTTCTTACCATGGTATCCAAAAATTGGACCTGCTCGGTGGAGTATACAAGCGTGAACTGGATCTCAGGATCCATATTGTTCAGAAACGTGTGGAACTCTGCCAACTCATCCTCAGTGCCCTCCCAGATGACAAAAACATCATCTATGTATCTCCACCACCCCCGCACTCGGCTGTAGTGGTGGGATACATAGACGTGTTCAGCCTCTAGGGCAGACATGAACATGTTGGCATAAGTAGGCGCCATATTTGAACCCATTGCGGTTCCCCGCTGTTGTAGGTAATACCCATCCTGAAATGCAAAATAGTTGTATCTTAAGACTACACCGAGCAGGTCCAATATGAACTCCCTACATTCATCAGTGTATGGGGATTGAGCCAGAAACCTTCTGACTGCCTCCACACCTCTATCATGGTTGATAGAGGTGTAGAGGCTCACCACATCAAAAGAAACCAGCAGCGTATGTGTTGTCACTTGTACATTAGCAATCTTATTCAGAAAATCACCAGTGTCTCGTACATATGATTTTGCCCCAACAGCATAACATCTCAGTATCTTATCTAAGAAGATGGCCAAATTTGAGAACACTGACTCCCTCCCGGACACTATGGGTCTCCCAGGGGGATTCTGTAAGCTTTTATGAACTTTAGGTAACACATATATCAATGGTGTCTTGGGCTGTGTGATCAATAGATATTTGTAAAGGGCTTCATCAATCAGACCCCTTGATAGGGCTCCATCCAATAATCCTGTGATGACCTTAATAACCTCAAACTTGGGGTCATGATTGAGTTTCCTATATACCAGGGAGTCTCCTAATTGTCTCAATATCTCGGAGATGTACCATTGGGTGTCCATCACAACCACGGCTCCCCCCTTGTCGGCCGGTTTGACCGTGAGGGAGCCGTTGCTGCAAAGTTCACCCAACGCACACATCTCCGCAGACGTCATGTTAGGATGTCTGAGGCCTCCCACAGTTATGGACTCCTTCAGTGCCTCAATGTCAGCCCTCACTGCATTGATATATGTGTCAATAGCTGGATTCTTAATCTGTGGTGTGAAGTCCCCCTTGGCGTATAAGCCTACACCGCGAAGGGAGAGTTCACACCCACGCTGGGTATCGACATTATTCATTTGTCTATCGGTTTCAGAAAACCACACCTTTAACTTAAGACTTCTAAAGAATTTTTGCAGGTCTACTTCCAGTTGAAACCAGTCCACTCCCACCGCGGGACAAAAAGATAGACCTTTAGATAGAAGATCGGTCTGTGCACTGGTCAGTTCATGGGAAGATATATTTACCACTATGGATTCTTTTTCCTTGCTGGCCGATTCCTTACACTCCGTTGTTCTTTTTCTCCATTTGAATTGTCTCCGCCCACCACGTCTGGTCCTTTTGGATCCATAGCAGGGCCTAAAAAATCATCATGCTGCTGTGTGACTTGAGTGGCTCCTTCATCATTGGTAGGTACCATTTTCCTCCTAGGGTTGGAGTTATTCCATTTGTTGTTATTGGAATTACCAGAGAATGGTTGACGTCTCTGTCCTTTTGGTTCTTGCCAGGTATAGACATTACCTCGTCTATAGTCCTCTTCATCCCGCTGCCATTTGCGTCGTTTGATCGCTTCTTGTTCTTTCCTGTATTTATCCAAATAGGTGGAGCAACTGGTCAAATATGTATCAAAGTCCTGTACAGGGAGGGCTTCCTTGAGCCTAATCAGAGCTCCTTCAAAGTGCTCACGTACCGTGCCCAATTCATATTGCAGGAACTCCAAATTCAATAGTATCACATCAAGGGCGTATTTGTTTGAAATTTGTGTAAATTTATGCGCAAACTTACTGTCCGCTGGAAACAGACTTGGTTTCAATTGGGAGCGCATACCCCTTGGGATTCTGTGCGACTTATAGTATTCCGCTAGAGTCGCCAGATGCAGCTCCATAGATGCCAGTCGTTTACCATCCGCCTCATAGCCTTTTTTCAGCTCTGTAACTGACGGGGTGGACAAAAACGTGCAGTCGCTCACCAGATCGTGGAGGATCCTCTCTTCATCCTGCCTGGTGTAGAAGAACACATCAGCGGGGTCTCTCTCAGTAGTTTCCATGTTTAGGTCAATACAGTGCTAAGCTGCCAAGTCCTTATATACAAAACACAAATAGTGCAGCAGCACAGTCAGAGCCAATGGACTGGGTGCAAATCCCCACAGAGGCAGGCCGCTCCTCCACGGTATATAGTAGACGAAAAAACGAGGCAGCACCTCCAGCTTCTAGTGTACGGGTGAAGACCCCAAACTTTAATCCAAGCGACGTTTCGGCCTACTCAATGAGGCCTTTATCAAGCTACATAACAGTGCAAATAACTGGGTATATATACCCACACTACATAGACAAGTGAGTGACAATCAGTGATTACACCTGTTAACAATCAAGTCACATGACCTGGGACTGCATAGTCACATGGTGTTCAGATATAATAAACATAATACTTATACACATTTACGTGCATCAAAGGTGTACATCTTGTTCATAAAAACATAAGTGATGTGCACAGCAATTATAGTGCATATACAATACGTAATGTATAGAGGATCCAAGCCCCTTTTATACAGTGACCATTATACAGTGCAGTACACACAGAGTTAAAATCATATGCTGCAGTTGCAGCTGAACCATATTAAAAATTGGAGGGAGCTCACCATCTACGCACATTATGCTTGTCAACATCGCCATGCCTTCAGCGTTAGCGTCCCCCAGTCGGCAGTGCGCATGCGCCGGACCCGACAGCTCTGGCCGCGCCCCCGACAGCGCCACGCCCCCACGTCACGCTCCAATGGACCGCAGCGTCATCCACCGGAACGCACGCAGGAGCCGCAGCTGCTGAGGGAGGGAGGCCAGACCATGTGGTTCAGCGCACGTCACGTCGCAGGCGGGACCCCGCCGTCACCATGGCGACGCAAACAAGCCTAGACCAGCGGACGAGCATGGTGAGTTGATGAACTTTTATCTTGGTATTGGATGGAGCCACCCTAGTCCTTGGATAAGGATCTGATTTTGAAATTACATGTGGACGCATATGGGACGACGTCAGACGGCCTGGGATCAGTACATGATTGCACTATTTGTCCAACACTGTTTTATATTGTACTTATAGACTGCTGATGTATGCGCGTCTCTGACCACACATTTGAGGGTCAGTGACTTGACATACACGCTATCTTGAATTTGTGTATGCTGATGGGATGAGTGTGTCCCATGACAGCCACACTACATGAAGTTATTGGTGATGGCAAAGGGAGACGACATAATCGCCTGAGCTAATGGCTGGGCTTGATTTTCCTCCCCCTTGGCCATTTCCAATCATACTGTTATTCTGGATTTGTGCGCATGTATTTGCCCTGGCCGCGCTGGGCTCGTCCGCTGGTCTAGGCTTGTTTGCGTCGCCATGGTGACGGCGGGGTCCCGCCTGCGACGTGACGTGCGCTGAACCACATGGTCTGGCCTCCCTCCCTCAGCAGCTGCGGCTCCTGCGTGCGTTCCGGTGGATGACGCTGCGGTCCATTGGAGCGTGACGTGGGGGCGTGGCGCTGTCGGGGGCGCGGCCAGAGCTGTCGGGTCCGGCGCATGCGCACTGCCGACTGGGGGACGCTAACGCTGAAGGCATGGCGATGTTGACAAGCATAATGTGCGTAGATGGTGAGCTCCCTCCAATTTTTAATATGGTTCAGCTGCAACTGCAGCATATGATTTTAACTCTGTGTGTACTGCACTGTATAATGGTCACTGTATAAAAGGGGCTTGGATCCTCTATACATTACGTATTGTATATGCACTATAATTGCTGTGCACATCACTTATGTTTTTATGAACAAGATGTACACCTTTGATGCACGTAAATGTGTATAAGTATTATGTTTATTATATCTGAACACCATGTGACTATGCAGTCCCAGGTCATGTGACTTGATTGTTAACAGGTGTAATCACTGATTGTCACTCACTTGTCTATGTAGTGTGGGTATATATACCCAGTTATTTGCACTGTTATGTAGCTTGATAAAGGCCTCATTGAGTAGGCCGAAACGTCGCTTGGATTAAAGTTTGGGGTCTTCACCCGTACACTAGAAGCTGGAAGTGCTGCCTCGTTTTTTCGTCTACTATATACCGTGGAGGAGCGGCCTGCCTCTGTGGGGATTTGCACCCAGTCCATTGGCTCTGACTGTGCTGCTGCACTATTTGTGTTTTGTATATAAGGACTTGGCAGCTTAGCACTGTATTGACCTAAACATGGAAACTACTGAGAGAGACCCCGCTGATGTGTTCTCCTACACCAGGCAGGATGAAGAGAGGATCCTCCACGATCTGGTGAGCGACTGCACGTTTTTGTCCACCCCGTCAGTTACAGAGCTGAAAAAAGGCTATGAGGCGGATGGTAAACGACTGGCATCTATGGAGCTGCATCTGGCGACTCTAGCGGAATACTATAAGTCGCACAGAATCCCAAGGGGTATGCGCTCCCAATTGAAACCAAGTCTGTTTCCAGCGGACAGTAAGTTTGCGCATAAATTTACACAAATTTCAAACAAATACGCCCTTGATGTGATACTATTGAATTTGGAGTTCCTGCAATATGAATTGGGCACGGTACGTGAGCACTTTGAAGGAGCTCTGATTAGGCTCAAGGAAGCCCTCCCTGTACAGGACTTTGATACATATTTGACCAGTTGCTCCACCTATTTGGATAAATACAGGAAAGAACAAGAAGCGATCAAACGACGCAAATGGCAGCGGGATGAAGAGGACTATAGACGAGGTAATGTCTATACCTGGCAAGAACCAAAAGGACAGAGACGTCAACCATTCTCTGGTAATTCCAATAACAACAAATGGAATAACTCCAACCCTAGGAGGAAAATGGTACCTACCAATGATGAAGGAGCCACTCAAGTCACACAGCAGCATGATGATTTTTTAGGCCCTGCTATGGATCCAAAAGGACCAGACGTGGTGGGCGGAGACAATTCAAATGGAGAAAAAGAACAACGGAGTGTAAGGAATCGGCCAGCAAGGAAAAAGAATCCATAGTGGTAAATATATCTTCCCATGAACTGACCAGTGCACAGACCGATCTTCTATCTAAAGGTCTATCTTTTTGTCCCGCGGTGGGAGTGGACTGGTTTCAACTGGAAGTAGACCTGCAAAAATTCTTTAGAAGTCTTAAGTTAAAGGTGTGGTTTTCTGAAAC
Source organism: Bufo gargarizans (assembly GCF_014858855.1). NCBI lineage: Eukaryota > Metazoa > Chordata > Amphibia > Anura > Bufonidae > Bufo > Bufo gargarizans. Next base: position 164,020,122 of record NC_058084.1, read on the forward strand.
CGATAGACAAATGAATAATGTCGATACCCAGCGTGGGTGTGAACTCTCCCTTCGCGGTGTAGGCTTATACGCCAAGGGGGACTTCACACCACAGATTAAGAATCCAGCTATTGACACATATATCAATGCAGTGAGGGCTGACATTGAGGCACTGAAGGAGTCCATAACTGTAGGAGGCCTCAGACATCCTAACATGACGTCTGCGGAGATGTGTGCGTTGGGTGAACTTTGCAGCAACGGCTCCCTCACGGTCAAACCGGCCGACAAGGGGGGAGCCGTGGTTGTGATGGACACCCAATGGTACATCTCCGAGATATTGAGACAATTAGGAGACTCCCTGGTATATAGGAAACTCAATCATGACCCCAAGTTTGAGGTTATTAAGGTCATCACAGGATTATTGGATGGAGCCCTATCAAGGGGTCTGATTGATGAAGCCCTTTACAAATATCTATTGATCACACAGCCCAAGACACCATTGATATATGTGTTACCTAAAGTTCATAAAAGCTTACAGAATCCCCCTGGGAGACCCATAGTGTCCGGGAGGGAGTCAGTGTTCTCAAATTTGGCCATCTTCTTAGATAAGATACTGAGATGTTATGCTGTTGGGGCAAAATCATATGTACGAGACACTGGTGATTTTCTGAATAAGATTGCTAATGTACAAGTGACAACACATACGCTGCTGGTTTCTTTTGATGTGGTGAGCCTCTACACCTCTATCAACCATGATAGAGGTGTGGAGGCAGTCAGAAGGTTTCTGGCTCAATCCCCATACACTGATGAATGTAGGGAGTTCATATTGGACCTGCTCGGTGTAGTCTTAAGATACAACTATTTTGCATTTCAGGATGGGTATTACCTACAACAGCGGGGAACCGCAATGGGTTCAAATATGGCGCCTACTTATGCCAACATGTTCATGTCTGCCCTAGAGGCTGAACACGTCTATGTATCCCACCACTACAGCCGAGTGCGGGGGTGGTGGAGATACATAGATGATGTTTTTGTCATCTGGGAGGGCACTGAGGATGAGTTGGCAGAGTTCCACACGTTTCTGAACAATATGGATCCTGAGATCCAGTTCACGCTTGTATACTCCACCGAGCAGGTCCAATTTTTGGATACCATGGTAAGAAAACAGGGTACCTCACTGGTCACTGACCTATACACAAAGCCAACTGACCGTAACAAGCTATTGAGGTTTGAGAGCTGCCATCCGAGATCTATGGTTAAGACTTTGCCACGGAGTCAGTTTCTCCGTGTGCAACGCATAGTGAAAGATCCAGCATTGTGTAAGACTAGGTTGTTGCAGATGGCAGACAAATTTACCCAGAGAGGATATCCGAGGAGTTTGGTATGCAGACAGTTGGATGGGATCGGAACTAGGAGGACTAGTGAGGTTACCAAACAGAGTAGGGTGCCTTTCATTTCCACATATAATGAGGGCAGCTACCAGATAGCGGGAGCCATTAAGAAACATTGGCCGATATTGAACAATAGCTTCAAAAAGGTGAAGGAGTTTGCTGTGCCCCCCTTGATGTCGTACAGGAGAGCGGACAGTCTGAGGGACAAATTGGTGAGGGCTGATGTTACCGGGGGTAAGGCCCCAGTTCAAACCTACATAGGCCGCAAGAAAAATGGGTGCTACCCATGTCTAAACTGTGTTAACTGCAACTATATGTTGAAAGGGGATAAATTCGTACATCCGGTACTGAACACCCGGTTTGAAATCAGACATTTTCTGACCTGTGATAGTTCATTCGTGGTATACCTCCTGTCTTGCCCCTGCAATCTACTTTATGTGGGGGAGACAATTTGCGAGGTCAAGACCAGAATGAACTATCACAGGTATTCGATCCGACAGAAGAGGAGAGACCTTCCGGTGCCCAAACACTTTGTTGAAGCAGGACACAAAGAAAAGGATCTTAAATTCAGGGTCATAGACCACATCCCCCCACTTAAAAGGGGAGGCAATAGGGAGAAATTGTTGAAACAACGTGAGATCCTGTGGATACACAGACTACACACACTGAAGCCAGATGGCCTCAATGCGGAGTGTAGATGGGAACTATATGGATAAAGGAAATATGTGTATAGCTCATCAACGTGGGGGTTTCTTGTTCGTTCAGTCTGGTGTAGGAGAAACATAACAGTGCACGCCTTTTTGAACATACTAATATGATATACTGACACTGTATTTTTTCTATTCCAGGATGTTTTGATTAACTTGATGAACTTTTATCTTGGTATTGGATGGAGCCACCCTAGTCCTTGGATAAGGATCTGATTTTGAAATTACATGTGGACGCATATGGGACGACGTCAGACGGCCTGGGATCAGTACATGATTGCACTATTTGTCCAACACTGTTTTATATTGTACTTATAGACTGCTGATGTATGCGCGTCTCTGACCACACATTTGAGGGTCAGTGACTTGACATACACGCTATCTTGAATTTGTGTATGCTGATGGGATGAGTGTGTCCCATGACAGCCACACTACATGAAGTTATTGGTGATGGCAAAGGGAGACGACATAATCGCCTGAGCTAATGGCTGGGCTTGATTTTCCTCCCCCTTGGCCATTTCCAATCATACTGTTATTCTGGATTTGTGCGCATGTATTTGCCCTGGCCGCGCTGGGCTCGTCCGCTGGTCTAGGCTTGTTTGCGTCGCCATGGTGACGGCGGGGTCCCGCCTGCGACGTGACGTGCGCTGAACCACATGGTCTGGCCTCCCTCCCTCAGCAGCTGCGGCTCCTGCGTGCGTTCCGGTGGATGACGCTGCGGTCCATTGGAGCGTGACGTGGGGGCGTGGCGCTGTCGGGGGCGCGGCCAGAGCTGTCGGGTCCGGCGCATGCGCACTGCCGACTGGGGGACGCTAACGCTGAAGGCATGGCGATGTTGACAAGCATAATGTGCGTAGATGGTGAGCTCCCTCCAATTTTTAATATGGTTCAGCTGCAACTGCAGCATATGATTTTAACTCTGTGTGTACTGCACTGTATAATGGTCACTGTATAAAAGGGGCTTGGATCCTCTATACATTACGTATTGTATATGCACTATAATTGCTGTGCACATCACTTATGTTTTTATGAACAAGATGTACACCTTTGATGCACGTAAATGTGTATAAGTATTATGTTTATTATATCTGAACACCATGTGACTATGCAGTCCCAGGTCATGTGACTTGATTGCTAACAGGTGTAATCACTGATTGTCACTCACTTGTCTATGTAGTGTGGGTATATATACCCAGTTATTTGCACTGTTATGTAGCTTGATAAAGGCCTCATTGAGTAGGCCGAAACGTCGCTTGGATTAAAGTTTGGGGTCTTCACCCGTACACTAGAAGCTGGAAGTGCTGCCTCGTTTTTTCGTCTACTATATATATATATATATATATATATATAATAAAAAACAGGGCAGCACAGCCTCAAGACAGTCCCACGGCCCACTGGGAAAAGTCAATCCCACAACAATAGGTAGGAAAAAGGTAGAACTCCAAAAAATAAAATAAAAAAAATACTTTATTCACCTGTTTTGCTGTATTGCAAAGTAAAGTGTGTGGTGATTTAAAGGGCCAGAAGCCCAGTGAAAGAGAGACTGACCTGTTTGGAAAAAAATGTCAGAAGATCTGATACAGAAAGATCCCGCGAGTTGGTGATTGGGGGAATCCCGCTGTAGGTCACTTTAGATTCCCTCCAACAAGTGTCCTGGGTTATGCCCAAAGTACAGGACTTTTTAAAGAGGATGCCAGAGACAGATGTCACTGTGTCTCTGACCTTTATAACGGACTATGGCCCTGTGCAATGGGAGGTCTTAAAATGTGAGACCCTGGAAGTGGAGTTTTTGCTCGGTAAAGACTTTCCGTTATTTTGGCAGTTCTGGAGCAGAGAAAATGCTACAAATTGTGTACCTGGAGAATCCAAGGAACAGCAGATGTGTGCTGTTGTCAAGGGCAACCATCGGGAAGAAAATAAGGTGGAGAGTGGTGCGGCTCTCAGGTTTCCTGCACATGTGCGCAAAGTCTTAAAGGGTGCGGATGGAGTGATCGTCCGGAAAAAGACTGAAGTCAAGGCCAAGGCTTTTCCTGTGGTAATTACTGCATCCCGGAAAAGGATGATGTCCACTGTGGAGATGGATGTATCGCACGTGAGAGGGATGAACCCGAGACAACAGTAGGTAAGATCGTTCCTGTAATTGCTGGTGTAGCAGACCACGTGACAGTGAGCACGGGTCTGTAGGTTGGGCATGTTACTGATCGAGACCGTGAACTGTGGTGTGAGTCGGCGTCAGTTGTTATATGCTGAGCCAGGAGGTGTTGAGACAGCGTTACTGGAGACTGCTAAGAAAATGTGTGACATTGTGATAAATGACAGTCCAGTTCGACATGGGGAGCATGATGGCTGACATGGGGGGCATGATGGCTGACATGGGGGGCATGATGGCTGACATGGGGGGCATGATGGCTGACATGGGGGGCTGATTGCTGGTCTGACTTGAGATGTAATGGAAAATATTTTTTTCTTATTATCCTCCTCTAAAACCTAGGTGTGTCTTAGAGGGCGAAAAATGCGGTCCTCAAACCAGCGATTGTCTGAACCAGAGAGAATACACCAGGACCACACAGAGGAGAAGCCAGCTGCTGCAGACGGGACCAGGGCCAGGTGAGCTGCGAGGGGGGGCGCCAAAATGTAGCTTCGCTTGTGTTGGCAAAAATACTTGCATCGGCCCTGCCTGCCAGCTTGGTAGCTGGGGACTACGTGCTTGACGTTCACTTCCCCTTGTTTTAGAAGTTGTGGGGAAAGGGAAACACTTTGGCAGTCAGTGACAAAATTCCTGCAGAACTTGTACCTTTAAGTGAAGTGACCATTAGAAACAGTGGTACTGACATGGTGCCAAGTGATTGTGCCGAGTTTGCAAATGAAAATGTGATGTCATGTGAAATAGGTGATGATGATGATGACATGATGTTTCTCTTGCAGGTTGTGATCAGGGGAGAAGTGCCCCTGTAGGTTAAAATGTGTATGATGAAGAAATACTGGTTGATGTTGTGAGCACAGAGAGGGAAGCTACTATGTCAAGGTCTTGCGAAATTAAGGTAGTTGCTTGTAGCGACCAGACAGTTATACCTGACGTGACGAGAGATAAGTGGGGAGACGTCAGCATAGGGTCTGAGAATTATACCAAGGCAGTGGAAGACTTCTTGGCAGGTCTGACCAATCAAAAAGAGCGTTTAGAGGAACATGACCGACTGCTGGCAGAGGCTCACTACCATCTGGGCCTGGCGGGTCAGTATGGCTGCAAACCTGAAGATGTTTTCACCCGCTGCTAGATACACTAGAGAAGGGACTAGCTGTTCTCGCAGAGCAACTGTAGAAAGCTCCAGAAGAGTCAAAGGAGGAGACTCAGAAAGAGATGAATGAACTAAAGGATCTAGAGTCACAGATAGAAGCGGAAATTCTTCAACTTCAAGAGGAACTTGCAGCTTCTGAGCGATTCAGACGTCATGCGGAGCAGGAAAGATGAGCTGGCTGATGAGGTTGCAAACAGCATCTCAGCAAAATCTTCTCTCTTGGAAGCCAATATTGCTCAACTTGATCAAGAGTTGCGTAATCAGATGGTGGACCTGGACCACCGGAGACAAATTGTGTGTAAGTTGGAGAAGAAACAGAAGAACCGCTCCTGGCTGAAGGGAAAAACACCTTGGCCCGGTATGCCGAAGAATGTGACCAAGTGGAGACTGATGCTTGGGAGAAGGAGACTAAGGCCCTCTCCTTGGCTAGAGCCCTTGAAGAAGCGTCTGAGGAGCGAGATGAATTTGAGAGGCTGAACAGGCAACTCAAGGCAGAGAGGGAAGATCGCATGAGCTCAAAGGATGACGTCAGGAAGAACGTCTATGAGCTGGAGAAGTCTAAGCATGCTCTCGAGTAGAGATGGCCTTGTGGTCGCCCAGTGGTCATTTTGCGGCAAACTTTACACGTTCGCGATTCGACGAACATGTGAACATGTGGCGATGTCTGCTGCCGACATATTCTTTTGCATTGCACCCAACTGTGACCCATGCAGGGCCGGCGTCATAATCCGGCATCCCCGGGCAAGTGCCGGGGCCCAATGCTCCTGGGGGGGCCCACTGAGCTGCTATGAGCACTTCCATCAATACAGATGGGAGCTCTCACTGCTGTAATTTCACTTACGCAGTACCCCTTTGGTGGGCCCTCTGAGCTGCAGAGACTCAGAACACGCCCCCTCTACACAGGACACGCCCCCTCTACACAGGACACATGCTGCCTGAGGAGAGAGACCGGAGGGCTGGAGCAGTGAAGTGTGAAGACAGTCTGTGAGTGAGTCTGCACTGTGACTGTCTCTTGTCTGTGGGATAGAAGGAAAGGGGGGGGGGGGACTCTTCGATCTACTGCTGCTTCATTCTATTTAGCTGTTTTACTGTTTCATTAAGCAGTTTGTCTCCATGACACCTGCCCCCCCCCCTCCCCCCACATATCCTGTCCTATCTCATCCTCATGGGGCCCTTGCTGTCTCCTTTCCTCCCTCATGTATCCAGAGCTCCTGTTTCACCCTACTATCTCCTATTGCTGCCCTGCACAGACCTCCTGCCACTACTTCTTGTATGAATCCCCCTCAGAGCCCCTTCAACCTACTTGCTGTGTCCACCCCTCCTGTCCATCCAGGGCCCCTGTCTCACTCCTTTGCCTCTCATTATGGTGGCATCTGAACAGCATTCACCATAAGGACCTTCTAACGTCACAGGGTCATGTGACTGTGCCCCCCACCCCGTACTGTGCCCCTTTGGACCCTGCATTGTGCCCTCTTACCACACCCTGTGCAGTGCCCATAGTCATTCCCTGTACTGTGCCCTCTTACACCCTTTTATCCGGTCACTGTATGGTGGTTTTATCATTGTATGGCGGTGTTATCACTATATGGCGGTGGTATCCAATAACTGTATGGCCATAACTGTATCCCCTTCCATGCCCACACCACTTTTTTTAGACCTGGCATGAGCGGGAAAAGATACAGATTGCGGTGCTAAGGACCTTTGCGCCACAATCTGTGTCAGAAATACGCCTAATATAGACGTATTTCTATATAATAAATGACCCCCTAATTGTATTATTATTCGGGGGTAGGGCTAATATCTTTATATTATATAGAGTCTAGTGTATTATAATGTGCCCTGTATTTTCCTGTAGAAAATGATCCTTGGTAAACACGTTCCTCATCCCTGACCACCAGGACCCGGTAACCAGGTAGTGCTCTGTCAGTACATGGCGGCCTCCCCTCTCCGCCACGCTGCTCCGCTGTGTACTGGTGCTTATTCTGAAACTAGGGCTGGGTTCACATCCTATTTTTGCCATCCATTTAATGTATACCAAAAAATTTATGCGTTACCAGATGCCTCAGACTGATGCCGTACAGTGGCGTCCGTTCACCATACAGTTCCATTGTAAAAAAACATATACGTTAACGTATGCATTTTTTACTTGACTCTGCAGGATACAAAAACGTGGAGTGCTGCACATTTGTATACATCAAACTGATAGGAAAAACGTGATGTGAACACACATTGGGGGGGAGGGGGGCATACTAAAATTTGCTGTGGGGCCCAGTCAGTTCTAGCTACATCACTGCACATCTCCTTCTCTAATCCAGGCCTGGCTCACTGCTGCAGCGGGCCGCCGGAGAGTAGGAGCGCAGGGAGCTGCGGTTAGTGAATGACAGGACCACCAGCTCCCTGCTCTCCAGCAATGATCGGTATGTGAGGGGGCCACTGGGGGGTCATTCATCACACTGTGAGGGCCCCTTACACAGTATAATGACTCCCAGTGCCCCCCATTTAGTATAATGATCCACATTGACCCTCCATTTAGCATAATGACCACCAGAGCCCCCATTAAATACGAACCGGATTCCCAAAAGTTGGGACACTATACAAATCGTGAATAAAAACTGAATGCAATGATGTGGAGATGGCAAATGTCAATATTTTATTTCTAATAGAACGTAGATGACCAAATGTTTAATCCGAGTAAATGTATCATTTTAAAGGAAAAATACGTTGATTCAGAATTTCATGGTGTCAACAAATCCCAAAAAAGTTGGGACAAGTAGCAATAAGAGGCTGGAAAAAGTAAATTTGAGCATAACGAAGAGCTGGAAGACCAATTAACACTAATGAGGTCAATTGGCAACATGATTGGGTATAAAAAGAGCTTCTCAGAGTGGCAGTGTCTCTCAGAAGCCAAGATGGGTAGAGGATCACCAATTCCCACAATGTTGCGCAGAAAGATAGTGGAGCAATATCAGAAAGGTGTTACCCAGCGAAAAATTGCAAAGACTTTGCATCTATCATCATCAACTGTGCATAACATCATCCGAAGATTCAGAGAATCTGGAACAATCTCTGTGCGTAAGGGTCAAGGCCGTAAAACCATACTGGATGCCCGTGATCTCCGGACCCTTAAACGACACTGCACCACAAACAGGAATGCTACTGTAAAGGAAATCACAGAATGGGCTCAGGAATACTTCCAGAAACCATTGTCAGTGAACACAATCCACCGTGCCATCCGCCGTTGCCAGCTGAAACTCTACAGTGCAAAGAAGAAGCCATTTCTAAGCAAGATCCACAAACTCAGGCGTTTTCACTGGCCCAGGGATCATTTAAAATGGAGTGTGGCAAAATGGAAGACTGTTCTGTGGTCAGACGAGTCACGATTCGAAGTTCTTTTTGGAAATCTGGGGCGCCATGTCATCTGGACCAAGGAGGACAAGGACAAGCCAAGTTGTTATCAACTCTCAGTTCAGAAGCCTGCATCTCTGATGGTATGGAGTTGCATGAGTGCGTGTGGCATGGGCAACTTGCATGTCTGGAAAGGCACCATCAATGCAGAAAAATATATTCAGGTTTTAGAACAACATATGCTCCCATCCAGACGTCATCTCTTTCAGGGAAGACCCTGCATTTTTCAACAAGATAATGCCAGACCACATTCTGCATCAATCACAACATCAGGGCTGCGTAGGAGAAGGATCCGGGTACTGAAATGGCCAGTCTGCAGTCCAGATCTTTCACCTATAGAGAACATATGGCGCATCATAAAGAGGAAGGTGCAACAAAGAAGGCCCAAGACGATTGAACAGTTAGAGGCCTGTATTAGACAAGAATGGGAGAGCATTCCTATTTCTAAACTTGAGAAATTGGTCTCCTCAGTCCCCAGACGTCTGTTGTGCCCCCTCCATACAGTATAACCCCCAGTGTGGGGGCGGCTGGGGGTCATTATTCTGAATGGAGGGTCACTGTGGGGTCATTATACTGTGAGGGCCCTTTACATAGTATAATGACCCCCAGTGTCCCCCATTTAGTATAATGATCACCAATGACCCTCCATTCAGTATAATGACCCGCAGAGCCCCCTCCATACAGTATTCCCCCAGTGTGGGAACTACTGGGGGTCATTATTCTGAATAGGGGCGACTGGGGGTTATTATTCTGAATGCAGGGCCACAGGTGGTCATTATACAGTGGGGGGGGGGGGAATTTGGGGTTCATTATACTGTGTGAAGGGCCACTAGTAGTCATTATACTGTGTGAAGGGCCGCTAGTAGTCATTATACTGTATAGGGGCCACTGGGGTCATTATACCGTGTGGGAGCCACAGGGGGACATGTCAATGTAAAAAATGCCTAATGGGGGCCCACTGGGATTTATCGCCCAAGGGCCCACATGAACCTGGAGCCGGCCCTGGACCCATGACACACACATCAGGTGGGACAGGACAGCCAATTGAGACGTTTTAGCACTTGGACACACCCCCACCCTATAACAGAACCCGATGTGGCAGCCATTTTACATTCTGTGTTTTGCCAATGTAGGGAGAGTTGCTTTGTGGAGCAGGGACAGACTGTTAGGGACACCAAACGCTAGCTAATAGGGCCACGAAAGTAATTTAAGGACTGGTATAGGTGTGCTATCGATAGGTGTGATATACTAAGGAGTGTGATATACTTATAATATACTTTCTAACTTAGAAAGTATATTATAGTGCATTTGTATTGTACAGCAGTTGTGTGCTGTTCTGCTGCGATACCGCAGCTATATAGAGGGACAAACGCTGTTGGAATAACTAATTGCAACTGGTGTGATATACCTGTTGCCCCCAAAAAAACTGTTTGAGGGTTGTGATATACCTATAATATACTTTCTAACATAGAAAGTATATAGTGCATTTGTATTGTGCAGCAGTTGTGTGCGGTTCTGATGAGATACCGCAGGTATATAGAGGGACAAGCGCTATTGTAACAACTATTTACAACGGGTGTGTTATACTTGTTGCCCCCAAAAAACTGATTGAGGGGTGCAATATACCTGCTTCCACAAAATACTGATTAAGGGGTTTGATATACCTGCTTCCGCAAAATACTGATTGAGGGGTGCGATATACCTGCTTTCACCAAATATTGATTAAGGGTAGAGATGGTTTTATATGTGTTTTGGAGGTGACAGGTTCCCTTTAAGGACTGGTATAGGTCTGCTATCGATAGGTGTGACTTACTGAAGGGAGTAATATACTTATAATATACTTTCTAACATAGAAAGTGTATTATAGTGCATTTGTATTGTGCAGCAGTTGTGTGCGGTTCTGCTGCGATACTGCAGCTACGCAAACACTATTCAAACAAATCATTTCTACTGGTGTGATATACCAGTTGCCCCCCCAAAAAACTAATTGAAGCAGGGGTGTTATATACAATAATATACTTTCTATATAGTGCATTTAGGTAGTGCAGCATTTGTTTGCAGTTTTGCTGCGTTACCTCAGCTACAGATAGTGACAAATGCCATTGGAACAAATAATTTCTACTGGTGTGATATACCAGTTGCCCCCCCAAAAAAAACTGATTGAAGCAGGGGTGTTATATACCAATTATATACATTCTATATAGTGCATTTGGGTAGTTCAGCATTTGTTTGCAGTTTTGCTGCGTTACCATAGCTCACAATGACAAATGCTATTGGAACCAATAATTTTATCTTGTGTGATATACCAGTTGCCCCCCAAAAAACTGATTGAAGCAGGGGTGTTATACACCAAATATATACTTTCTATATAGTGCATTTGGGTATTGTAGCATTTGTTTGCGGTTTAGCGGCATTACCTCAGCTACAGATAGTGACAAACTCCATTGGAACAAATAATTTCTACTGGTGTGAAACCAGTTGCCCCCCACAAAAAACTGATTGAGGCAGGGGTGTTATATACCAATTATATACTTTCTATATAGTGCATTTGGGTAGTGCAGCATTTGTTTGCGGTTTTGCTGCTTTACCTCAGCTCACAGAGTGACAAACGCTATTGGAACAAATAATTTCTACTGGTGTGAAATACCAGCTTTCCCCCAAAAAATCTGATTGAAGCAAGGTTTGATATACCAATAATATACTTTCTATATAGTGCATTTAGGTAGTGCAGCATTTGTTTGCGGTTTAGCTGCGTTACTTCAGCTACAGATAGTGACAAACGCCATTGGAAAAAATAATTTCTACTGGTGTGATATACCAGTTGCCCCCCAAAAATACTGATTGAAGCAGGGGTGTTATATACCAATTATATACTTTCTATATAGTGCATTTGGGTAGTGCAGCATTTGTTTGCCGTTTTGCTGCGTTACCTCATCTACACAGAGTGACAAACGCCATTGGAACAAATAATTTCTACTGGCGTGATATACCAGTTGCCTCCCCCCAAAAAATGATTAAAGCAGGGGTGTTATAAACCAATTATATACGTTCTATATAGTGCATTTGGGTAGTGCAGAATTTGTTTGCGGTTTGGCTGTGTTACCTCCGCTCACAGAGTGACAAACGCTATTGGAACAAATAATTTCAACTAGTGTGATATACCAGTTGCACCCCAAAAAAACAAAACTGATTGAAGCAGGGGTGTTATATACCTATTATATACTTTCTATATAGTGCATTTGGGTAGTGCAGCATTTGTTTGCGGTTTAGCTGCGTTACTGCAGCTACAGATAGTGACAAACGCTATTGGAACAAATCATTTCTACTGGTGTGATATACCAGTTACCCCCATAAAAAAGTATATGAAGCAGGGGTGTGATACACCTTCTGTCACAAATACTGCTGTTCTCTACGGACTTAGGCAGAGGGTCATTTAGAAAATTACAGGCAGAGGAAGAGGCAGACTTTTCCACAGGGATGGTAGGGGTCGGGCAGGTGCACCAGGCCGGAGCCTAAATGGGAAGTTGGAGAAGGCGCGTGCGATAACTTCAAAGGGCGCACCAGAGTTGGTTGAGTGGCTCACTCAGCCTTCTGCACCCTCCTCATCCTCTGTATCTGCACCTTCCTCACTCTCTGCTGTGTGCACCCCCAAAGACACCACCACCACCGTCATATCCCCTCCGCTCGAGTCAGAGGAATTATTTTTCCATCCATTACAAGTCCTTACCGATGCGCAGCCATTCTTGGCATCGAATCAGGAAGAGGAAGTATCAATGGTCACCACCCAGCAGTCTGACAACAGTACCCAGATCAGCCCAAGGTGGGTCGTCCCCGCTGTTGATGCCTACTCCAAGATTTCTAATGTCAGTGGTGGTGAAGGGGACGATGATGATGTGTCTATGGACATCACGTGGGTTCCCACAAGAGAGGAAGAGGAGGGGAGTTCAGAGGGAGAGACACAGAGCAGCAGATAGGGAGGAGAAGCAGACTGCTAATGTATCTGGAACGAGCCATCCATCATGCACTGTCACATCTGGCGCTCCCAGGATGCCGGATCAAGGCTCCGCAGTGTAGGCTTTTTTTAACGTGTCCGCTGCTGACAATAGTGTTGCCATCTGCAGCCTGTGCTGTCAATGCATAAGTCGCAGTAAGCCCAACACTCACCTAGGGATGATCGCCTTAAGAAGGCACCTGGCCTCCCATCACTGAACCAAGTGGGAGCAACACCGTCAGAACCCACAAAGACACACTCCTGGTGCTCCACGTCCTGCATCTTCTCCTTTTCCTTCTCCTCCCATTTGTCCTCCACTCCACATTCCACCGTGCCTTCGTCGCGTTCATCTGGCACAAGGCATGCTTCCGTGGCCCATATGTTCGAGTGAACCTGAACTGTAAAGTTCGAGTTCGTACCGAACTTTCGGAGTTTTGGACCCCGGACCCGAACCCAAACTTTTCAGTAAAAGTTCAGGTTCGGTGTTCGGCGAGTTAATGGTGCTTTTTGAAGGGCTGCAGAGCAGCCAATCAACAAGCATTTGACTCGTATGCCCTTAGAAGCCATCACAGCCATGCCTACTAATGGCATGGCTGTGATTGGCCAGTGCAGCATGTGACCCAGCCTCTATATAAGCTGGAGTCACGTAGCGCTGCACGTCACTCTGCTCTTATTAGTGTAGGGATAGGATGCTGCTGCAGTGAGGGAAAGAATAGACAATAATCAGTTATCTGAAGTGCTTGTTAACTCAGCGATCTAAAGCGATTTAATTTTGTGGGTGTAGTGCACAATTTTTTTACCCTGCTCTGAGCCCAGTGACACAGAAAAATTACTTTTATCCGTCTGCTAGTTGGGTGGGCATCAGCGGCCATTTTATACAACTTCAGTGCACAAGCAAAGCATATTTGCATTTCTGACAGTGAAATACAAGCTTGAAATACTGCAATTATATTCTGGGTTTAAAAATCACCCGTTTTTTTGCAATAGCCTACATCTGGGGCATTTGCTGCATTTGTCACAGTGAAATACAAGCTTGAAATACTGCAATTATATTCTGGTTTAAAAAAAACACCCATTTTTTGCAAGACCCTACATCTGGGGCCTTTGCTGCATTTGTCACAGTGAAATACAAGCTTGAAATACTGCAATTATATTCTGGGTTTAAAAAAACACAAATTTTTTGCAATACCATACATCTGCGGCTTTTACTGCTTTTGTCACAGTGAAATACAAGCTTGAAATACTGCAATTATATTCTGGTTTAAAAAAAACACCCATTTTTTGCAAGACCCTACATCTGGGGCCTTTGCTGCATTTGTCACAGTGAAATAGAAGCTTGAAATACTGCAATTATATTCTGGGTTTAAAAAAAAACACCCATTTTTTGCAAACCCAACATCTAGGGCCTTTGCTGCATTTGTCACAGTGAAATACAAGCTTGAAATAATGCAATTATATTCTGGGTATAAAAAAACACCAATTTTTTGCAATAGCCTACATCTGGGGCCTTTGCTGCATTTGTCACAGTGAAATACAAGCTTGAAATACTGCAATTATATTCTGGTATTAAAAAAAACACCCATTTTGGGCAAGACACTACATTTCGGGCATTTGCTGCATTTCTGACAGTCCAATGCAAACTTTAAATACTGCTATTATATTCTGGGTTTAAAAAATCACCAATTATTTGCAAGACACTACATCTTGGTCCTTTGCTGCATTTGTTACAGTCAAATACAACCAGTCAATACTGCAGTTACATTGTTGGTTGACAAACTAACATTTTTTGGGACCGTGAAGTAATTGTATAAAATTTGCGTGTCACACTGTTGTGTGACCTCAAGAAGTTTTTCCTCTTTATGACACCTGCACTGCCTTACTCTCAGTGAACTTAATTGTCGACTATTGGCGGTTACATTGTCGCCTGACAAAAACTATCTGTTAGTTTGGTGGGTGAACGCAAAGAATGAGGAGAGCGTCAAATAAGGGACGTAGCAATGGTTGTGGTGCTAATGGTGGAGCTCCTGTTGCAGGGAGAGGATGTGGTCGATCTGTGCCAGCTACATGCACAACTGACACACCTTCCTCAGGTGCGAGTAGGGGACAGAACCTTCAGCGTTATTTGGTAGGGCTGAATGCGGCTCTACGAATAGTGAGTCCAGAACAAGTACAGGCGATAGTAGATTGGGTGGCTAACAGTTCCTCCAGTTCCGTCACATTGTCTCCCACCCAGTCTCCTGCTGAAAGATCAGAGTTGGCACCTGCAGCCCATATCCATCATTCTTTCATCTCACCCCCTTTCAAATCAGCCAAGCAGTCTGAGCCCCAAATCATGCACCACGTCTCGGATGATGACAATACACAGGTGCCAACTGCTATGGCTTTCTGCAGTGTGCAGACCGACAAGGAGGGCAGGGGTGAAGACTGGATGGAAGATGATGTGGAGGACGATGAGGTCCTCGACCCCACATGGAATCAAGGTCATGTGAGTGACCTGTGTAGTTCGGAGGAAGAGGCGGTGGTCGCACAGAGCCACCAGCACAGCAGAAGAGGGAGCAGGGTCCAAAAACGGAGTGGCCGTCCTCTAGACAGTACGCCTCCTACTGCCCACCGCAGCAAGGGACCGAGCACACCAAAGCCAGCTACAAGGAGTTCCCTGGAGTGGCAGTTCTTCAGACAATGTGCTGACGACAAGACGCGAGTGGTTTGCACGCTGTGCAATCAGAGCCTGAAGCGAGGTATAAACGTTCGCAACCTGAGCACAACCTGCATGACCAGGCATGTAAGTGCAAATCACGAGCTTCAATGGAGTAGACACCTCAAAAACAAAGAAAGGGCTCCTCCTGCTTCCTCTTTTGCTGCAGTCTCTTCATCCACCTCTGGAGTGAAAGTGGCACCTGCCACCCCGCAAAAACAGAGGATCTGCCATCAATGCCACCACCTGGGTCACCAAGCATCTCCACAATGTCCCATGGAAGTGTTCAAATCTCTATCTCCCAAACACTGGAGCACAAGAAGAAGTACCCCCCTAACCACCTGCGATCCCTGGCCCTGAATGCCAGCATTTCAAAATTACTGGCCTGTGAAATGCTGTCATTCCGTCTGATGGAGACGGCGAGCTTTAAAAGCCTTATGGCGGTGGCTGTCCCACAGTACATTGTACCCAGCCGCCACTACTTTTCCAGGCGAGCCATCCCTTCCTTGCACAACCAAGTGGGAGACAAAATCAGGTGTGCACTGCGCAACGCCATCTGTGGCAAAGTCCACCTAACTACGGATACATGGACCAGTAAGCACGGTCAGGGACGTTATATCTCCCTAACAGCACACTGGGTAAATGCAGTGGCAGCTGGGCCTGAGGCGGATAGCAGTTTGGCGTATGTCCTTCCACCACCGAGGATTGCAGGGCGCTTCAGTTTGCCTCCTGTTGCTTCCTCTTTCTACTCCAATTCCTCATCCTCTTCCGCCTCCTCATCCGGTCAGCGTAACACCTTCACCACCAACTTCAGCACAGCCAGGGATAAACGACAGCAGGCAGTTATCTTATCTGTTTGGGGGACAAACCCCACATCGTGCAGGAGCTGTGGACGGGCTTTGAACAACAGACTAATGAGTGGTTGGTGCCAGGGAGCCTCAAGCCCGGCCTGGTGGTGTGCGATAATGGGCGAAATCTCGTAGCAGCTCTGGGACTAGCCGGTTTGACGCACATCCCTTGATTGGCTCATGTGCTGAATTTGGTGGTGCAGAGGTTCCTTATAAATTACCCTGATGTGTCAGAGCTGCTGCATAAAGTGCGGGCCGTCTGTGCGCGCTTTTGGCGTTTTCACCCTGCTGCTGCTCGCCTGTCAGCGCTGCAGCGTAACTCACCGCCTCACATGCGACATGCCCACAAGGTGGAACTCCACCTTGCACATGCTGGCCAGACTGTGCGAGCAGCAGCAGTTTCAGCAGCAGAACACACGGGTGGGTCACTCTGCGGAACACTACCACTTCACCACCAATGACTGGGCCTCCATGCGAGACCTGTGTGCCTTGTTGCGCTGTTTCGAGTACTCCATTAACATGGCCAGTGCTGATGATGCCGTTCTCAGCGTTACTATCCCACTGGCACACATGAGCAATTACATGCTGCAATGTCTTCGCAATGACCGCCGAGTTGCCCACATTCTAACTTGTGCTGATTACTGGATGGCCACGCTGCTGGATCCCTGTTACAAGGACAACATACCATCCTTAATTCCGTCACTGGAGCGTGATCGTAAGATGCGCGAGTACAAGCGCACGTTTGTAGACGCTCTGCTGGTGGCATTCCCACCTGACAGCGGGGGCACAATGGAAGCACAAGGCGAACGCAGAGGAGGAAGAGGTCGCCAACACAGCTGGAGCACCACCAGCACCTCAGAAGGCAGGGTTAGCATGGCCGAAATGTGGAAAAGCACGCCACAACAACCAGCACCCCCAGCTGATATGGAATGTTTTAGCAGGAGGCAGCATTTCAGCAACATGTTGGAGCAGTATATGTGCACACGCCTACACGTACTAAATGATGGGTCTGCCCCCTTCAACTTCTGGATCTCTAAATTGGGCATATGGCCTAAGCTTGTCCTTTACTCCTTGGAGGTGCTGGCCTGTCCTGCAGCCAGTGTATTGTCTGACCGTGTGTTTAGCATGGCAGGGGGCGTTATCACAGACATGCGCAGCCGCCTGTCCACAGCCAATGTGGACAAGCTCACATTCATTAAAATGAACCAGGCATGGATCCCACAGGACTTGTTCGTACATTGTGCAGAATAGACATGTATACCGGCTTTACCCAGCCATTGTTATACTACAGCGCAATTGCTCATTGTTGTATTTTTGATATTTCCCACTCTTTTGGGGTGTACCCTAATTAAAAAAAAAAACAACAAAAAAAAAAACAACTGTGTTGGCTACCTATACCGCTACGTCTATTCCATATTGACCTCCACCTCATAGATCAAGATTCTTTTTTTAAAATGTTATATATTTTATTTTATTTCAAGTCATTTCACTAATTTGTCTACACTGTGTTGGGTTACATATCCCAAATATTTGGCTGTGATATACACATGCTCTACCTAGTGGACAGGTTAATAAATTTCACTAATTTGTCTGTTACATTATTGGGTGAAATTCACCAATTTTTGGCTGTGATATACCCCTGCTCTACCTAGTGGACAGGTTAATAAATTTCACTAATTTGTCTGTTACATTATCGTGTGAAATTCACCAATTTTAGGCTGTGATATACCCCTGCTTTACCTAGTGGACAATGAAATACATTTTACAAATTCGCCTGTTACATTCTTGGGTGACATTTTACCAATTTTGCCGAATACAAACTCTTGCTCTGAATAGGTGACAGGGACCTATTTTTTGTAAAATCATCTGTTCAATTGCTGGGTGACATAAACACAGTTTTGTCGTGAATAAATCCCTGCTCTACTTAGTTGATAGGGCCGAAATTTTTAAAAATCGTCTGTTCCATTGATGGGTGACATTAATTTAATTTTGCTGATGAAAAACCCCTGCTCTGCATAGGTGACAGGGATTTCAATTTCTAAAATTTGTCTTTAATTGGCCCTTTCATTCGATCCTTCCGCTTTAATAACTTGTCACACATTTCAGCTTGATCACATTGCAGCCATTGACCTCCCGTGGATGTGGTATCCCTTTCTCATGCTCCCTCACCGGCGTGGAACCCTGATTTGCCGCTACAATGATCAACATGGTAGGCGCAGAAAAGAACATCGAAAATTGATAGAGCAGATATCCAATTGGATCGTGGACATCACAGGGACGTGAAGCAGTGGAGCAGTATGCGTGCACATGCCTACATGTACTGACTGATGGGTCTGCCCCCTTCAACTTCTGGGTCACCAAATCGGGCACATGGCCTTAGCTTGCCCTTTACATCCTAGAGGTGCTGGCCTGCCCTGCAGCCAGTGTATTGTCTTAACGTTTGTTTAGCACGGCTGGAGGGGGTTATCAAAGGTTATATTTCCCAATGTTTTGGGGTATACCCTAATTTAAACAAAAGAAAAAAAAGAAAAAAAAATGTAAACCAAAAACTAGTGTTGGCTACCTCCTCTTTCTCCACCGCAGCTCTCACCTACACCGCCACATCCACCGCCTCCTCAACCTCCTACTCCATATGGACCTCGTCCTCCTAGATCAAGATGATTCTTTTTTTTTTAATGTATTTTATGTTATTTTAAGTAATTTCCATCTACATTTGTTTTCAGAGCACTTGCTATGCTCTTAACCACATTTTGCTGCCATTTCAGCCCTCTAGCCCTTTCCATGACTTTTGTAGATCCATTTTAGAGCTCAAAAGTTCGGGTCCCCATTGACTTCAATGGGGTTTGGGTTCAGAGTCGTTCGGGTCAAATTCGAGTCCCAAACTCAAACTTTTTAGTGAAATTCGAACCCATTGAACTCGAACATCCAGTTGTCCGCTCAACTCTGGTGTTACCGCCACAGATTGCATGCAGGCCTGCCTCTTCTCCTCCTCCTACTCCATCCTCCGTCTCCTCCTCGGCTGACTCCTCCTTTTCCACTGCTACCGCCTTTTCCGCTGCGCCCCCCAAGCTTCCCAGAACCTATTCGAGGTGCCAGGTGAGACATTCTCATGCTGTGCTGCGGCTGTTGTGCCTGGAAGCCAAGAGCGACACTGGCCCTGCACTCCTTTCAGCTCTGAGGTCACAGGCCGATCAGTGGCTAACCCCGCTCATTGTGCGACAATGGTGCAAAATGCCATGCATGGCACACGTCCTGAACTTAGTTATGCAGCGATTTGTTTCCAAATACCACGGAGTCCAGGACGTCTTGCGGCAGGCCAGGAAAATCTCTGGCCATTTTAGAAGATCTTAAACGGCCATGGCTCGCCTTGCTGATGTTCAGCGGCGACACCACCTGCCCGTCATACGTCTGATTTGTGACTGTTCGACGCGATGGAACTTCACCTTCTAGCTTGATAGGCTACTCCAGCAAAAATGTGCCGTTATCGACTACCTGTACGAACTCTGCGGCAGGACAGATTCTGGGGAGCTTGTTTTCTTTTCACTGTGCCAGTGGCTGCTCATGCATGACTCATGCAGACTTCTGCAGCCATTTGATGAGATTACCAACCTGATCAGTCGCAGCCAGGGCACCATCAGTGACATTGTACCTTACGCCTTCTTTCTGGATCGTGCATTGCGTTGTGTCATTGATCAAGCCATCGAGGAGCAGGATGATGAGGAAGTCGCATTGCTGGATGAATTCCCAGGGGCTACTCCATCTGAGACAAGTCAACAGGAGTCTGAAGATGAGTCAGAGGAGAATGGTGCAAGGGTGGAGGAGGAGCAAGAAGAGCATGCTTTAAACATTTCTGGGATCCCTGTTGTTGTCCGTGGCTGGAGTGAGGAGACCAAGGGTGACATGTATGCTGGATGATGAGCAGGAGCAAGGCCACTCCACCACTTCCAATTTAGTGCAAATGGGGGCCTTCATGCTCGAGTGTTTTAAGAGGGACCCCCATATAAAAAGCATAAAGGGTAAGGACTAGTACTGGGTGGCAACGTACTTAGACCCCTAGTACAAACACAAAATGGCAGACATGTTACCACCATCACAGAGGGCTGTCAGAATGCAGCACTTCCAGGCCTTGCTTCGAGAAATGCTGCATTCTACATTTGAGGGTGCTGGCAGAAGATTTTCCACTAACAGAGAAACAGTTGATGGTACAAATCCTACCGCAACCGCAAAATTAGGGTGGGTTGAAGATGTGTTGGTCACTTCAGATATGAGATCATTCTTGCAGCCAACAGCTGCCCTCCGGATTCAGCCTCAGGGAATGCCTAGACCGACAGGTGTCTGACTACATCGGGTTAACGGCAAATGTGGAAGCTCTGAGAAGCAAGGAACACCTGAACTACTGCGTGTGCAGGCTTGACCTTTGGCCAGAGCTGGC
Source organism: Bufo gargarizans (assembly GCF_014858855.1). Lineage (NCBI taxonomy): Eukaryota > Metazoa > Chordata > Amphibia > Anura > Bufonidae > Bufo > Bufo gargarizans. Next base: position 164,040,866 of record NC_058084.1, read on the forward strand.
ACAATTTTCCATGGAACTCTTGGCTTGCCCCTCGTCGAGTGTCTTGTTAAAAAGGGCGTTCAGCCCAGCAGGAGGGATCGTGACCGATAAGCGCACTCTCCTAGCTCAAGACAGTGTGGACTACCTCACATTTCTAAAAATGAATGAGGCATGGATCTCAGAGGAATTTAACACCTGTGACGACCACGTTTATTTGAATTTCCTCATGACAGCCCCCAAATATCCCCCACCACCCAGAACAAATAATGGTCCCTGTCTTAGGTAAATACAGTAGCATGAAAGGCCTTTTCTGTCCGTTGAATGCCTAATGTTTTGGGCCTCAGAGGAATTTAACACCTGTGACGACTACGTGTTTCAACTATTATCATTAGTTTTTTTTTCAAGAGGGGAGATTGTGACTAGGGTTGAGCGAACCCGAACTGTAAATTTCGGGTTCGCACCGAACTTTAGGATTTTTGGACCCCAGAACCAAACCCGAACATTTCAGTAAAAGTTTGGGTTCAAATTCAGTGTTTGGCGATTTAATGGCGCTTTTTGAAAGGCTGCAGGGCAGCCAATCAACAAGCGTTTAACTTGTGTGCCCTTAAAAGCCAACATGGTGATGGACGATGTGATGGACTATGTGATGAGCCCAGTGACGTCCTCCCAGGGCATCAAAGAAGAAGAAAGAAGACGAGCCGAGCAGTGCGAACAAATGGATGAGGTGAGTTTAATTATATATTTTTTTTTAACCCCCTCCATCCCTAATTTACTTAGCATTCTGTATCAAGAATGCTATTATTTTCCCTTATAACTATCTTATAAGGGAAAATTTTAACATCTACAGAATACCTAACCTAAACCCGAACTTCAGTGTTGAAGTCTGGGTTTGGGTCTGGGTAGCACATTCAGTTATTTCTCACTGAAGAACGCAACGCAATCGCATACATTACTCACCCCACTAGCAGGCAAAATCCCATCCTATTCGGCCCTCACACGCAACTCCCGTGTGAAAGAGGCCATAGATTATGTGGGTACAAATTATTATTATTTTGGTAAAAAGTACATTTGTGCCATGCACTGCATTTGTGAAACAAAATCTGTTAAATCCATCTGTTTAATTGTGAGTGAAAAAAATCATATATTTTTTTTCCATAAAGTACCTTTGCGGCCTTTGCTGCATTTGTGACTGTCCAATACAAGCGTTAAATACAGCTTTTATATTCTGGTTTTAAAAAAACACCCATTTTGTGCAAGGCACTACATTTGGGGCCTTTGCTGCATTTCTGACAGTCCAATACAAGCGTTAAATATTGCTGTTATATTCTGTTTTTTTTTTAAATACCCATTTTGTGCAAGACACTACATTTGGGGCTTTTGCTGCATTTCTGACAGTCCAATACAAGCATTAAATACCGCTGTTATATTCTGGTTTTAAAAAAAATACCCATTTTGTCCTAGATAGTACATTTGCGGCCTTTGCTGCTTTTGTGACAGTCCAATACAAGCGCTAAATACAGCTGTTATATTCTGGAAAAAAAACACCCATTTTGTGCAAGATACTACATTTGCAGCCTTAGCTGCATTTGTGACAGTCCAATACAAGCGTTAAATACCGCTGTTATAATCTGTTTTTTTTAAAACACCAATTTTGTGCAAGACACTACATTTGGGGCCTTTACTGCATTTCTGACAGTACAATACAACCAGTCAATACTGCTGTTACATTGTTGGTTGATAAATTTAAAATTTTTGTGACCTTGAATGAATTGCATAAAATTCGCCTATCACACTGTTGTGTGACATCAAGAAATTTTTCTTCTTTATGACACCGGCACTCCTTTACTGTCAGTGAATAAAATTTTTGACTATTGGTGGCTACATTGTCGCCTGACATAAACCATCTGTTAGTTTGGTTGATGAATGCAAAGAATGAGGAGAGTGTCAAATAAGGGATGTGGCCCCGGTCGTGGTGCTGCTGGTGTTGGTCGAGCTCCTGTTGCAGTGAGAGGATGTGGTCGATCTGTGCCAGCTACATGCACAAGTGAAACACCTTCCTCAGGTGCGAGTAGGCGACAGAACCGTTAGCATTATTTGGTAGGGTCGAATGGGGCTCTACGAATAGTGAGGCCAGAACAAGTACAGGCGATAGTAGATTGGATTGCTGACAGTGCCTCCAGTTCCTTCACATTGTCTCCCACCAGTCTCCTGCTGAAAGATCAGAGTTGGCACCTGCAGCCCATGGCCATCAGTCTTTCACCTCACCCCCTTGTAAACCAGCCAAGCAGTCTGAGCCCCAAGTCATGCAGCAGTCTCTTAGGCCTCTTTCACACTTCAGTGTTTGGTCAGTGATTTCCATCAGTGATTTGTGAGCCAAAACCAGGTGCAACTCTAAACACAGAACAAGAGCAGATCTTTCCCTTCTACCTCATGTCTGTGGAGGCTCCACTTCTGGTTTTGGCTCACAAATCACTGATGGAAATTACTGACCGAACACTGAAGTGTGAACGAGGCCTTATGCTTTTTGATGACTCTGCTAGCAGGTTTTCCCAGCGCCATTCACATAGCGCTGCCCCAGAAGTGGAAGAGATGGAGTGCACTGATGCCCGACCACTTATGTTTCAGGATGAGGACATGGGAAGACCACTGCAGCACGTCTCTCATGATGACGAAACACAGGTGCCAACTGCTATGGCTTTCTGCAGTCTGCAGACCGACAAGGAGGGCTGGGGTAAAGAGTGGGTGGAAGATGATGTGGAGGATGATGAGGTACTAGGCTCCCACATGGAATCAAGGTCATGCGAGTGACGTGTGCAGTTTGGAGGAAGAGGCAGTGGTCGCACAGAGGCACCAGCACAGCAAAAGAGGGAGCAGGGTGCAAAAGCGTGTATTACATTCTTGGGTGACATTTTACCATTTTTGCCATGAATAAACCCCTGCTCTGAATATGTAACAGGGGCCTAACTTTAAAAAAATCGTCTGTTACATTCTCAGGTGACATTTTACCATTTTTTGCGTATACAAATCACAGCTCTTCAAAGGTGACAGGAAACAAATTTTTGTAAAATCGTCTATTCAATTGGTGGGTGACATGAACCCAGTTTTGCTGTGAATAAACCCATGCTTTGCATACTTGACAGGGACCGAAAATTTTAAAAATCGTCTGTTCCATTGGTGGGTGATATTAACCCATTTTTGCCGATAAAAAACCCCTGCTCTGCATAGGTGGCAGGGACTTAAATTTCAAAAATTCGTCTTTATTTGACGCCCCCCCCTCCTTTTAGTCGATCCTTTCGCTTTAACAACTTGTCCACATTTCCGCTCAATCACATTTCAGCCATTGACCTCCCTTGGTTGTGGTATCCCTTTCTCACACTCCCTCTCCGGCATGGAACCCTGATTCCCCGTTACCCGTGTTCACCATGGTAGGTGCATAAAAGAACATTGAAAGTTGATTGAGAAGATATCCAATTGGATCGTGGACGTCACAGGGACGTGCGATCAGGCTGAAGTTATCTAGAGTCAACAAAGAGGCAGCAAGGCCTCTCCTGTCTAACGTTTCCAAATCCAAAATACCCCAGTGACATTCCCTGTAATTTTTTTATTAATCATTACAATAACAGGGCATCTTAAGAGTCCTGTATTGTTATTTATCATCACTACCTCCCCGAGTCGGGAGTGGGAGCCGCGCGCCGCTTGATTTACTTGGATGCTTCTGCTTCAATAATTTGTCCCACCTTTCCTCTCGATCACATTTTATTTCATCCATTGACCTCCCTTTCTCAGGCTCCCTCTCGGCATGGAACCCTGATTCCCCATTACCTGTGATAACCATGGTAGGCGCATAAAGGAACATCGAAAGTTGATAGGGAAGATATCCAATTGGATCAATGCCGTCCCGGGAAGTACGACATGGTTGAGCAGTATGTGTGCACGCGCCTACACGTACTGACTGATTGGTTTGCCCCCTTCAACTTCTCGGTCTCCAAATTGGGCACATGGCCTGAGCTTGCCTTTTACGCCTTGGGGGTGCTGGCCTGCCCTGCAGACAGTGTCTTGTCTGAACATTTGTTTAGCATGGCAGGAGGTGGTTATCAAAGAGAAGTGCAGACGCCTGTCCACAGCCAATGTGGACAAGCTCACGTTCATTAAAATTAACCAGGCAGGGATCCCACAGGACTTGTCCATACCATGTGCAGAATAGACATGTATACCGGCCTCACCCAGCCATTGTTGTACTACAGCGCACTTTCTCTTTGTTTTAATTTTATATTTCCCAATGTTTTGGGGTCTACCCAAAAATAAATAAGATTTGTATGATTAATATTCAATAATAATGGATAAACTAAAAAACAAAAACAAAAACCAGTGTTGGCTACCTCCTCCTCTGCTTCCACCTACATCGCCACATCCATCCTCAACTATGTATACTGGCTGGGTGAGGCCGGTATACATGTCTATTCTGCACATAGTATGGACAAGTCCTGTGGGATCCCTGCCTGGTTCATTTTAATGAACGTGAGCTTGTCCACATTGGCTGTGGACAGGCGTCTGCGCTTCTCTTTGATAACCCCCTCCTGCCATGCTAAACAAATGTTCAGACAATACACTGGCTGCAGAGCAGGCCAGCACCCCCAAGGCGTAAAGGGCAAGCAGAGATGGAGGAGGAGGTAGCCAACACTGGTTTTTGGTTTTGTTTTTTAGTTTATTTTACTCCATATGGAACGCCTCCTCCTAGATCAAGATTATATTTTTTTATTTTTATGTATTTTATGTTATTTTAAGTAATTTCCCTATCCACATTTGTTTGCAGAGCACCTGCCATGCTCTTAACCACATTTTGCTGCCTTTTGCAGCCCTCTAGCCCTTTCCATGACTTTTTTAGAGGCATTTTAGTGCTCCCAAGTTTGGGTCCCCAATGACTTCAATCGGGTTAGGGTTTGGGGTCAAGTTCGGGTCCTGAACTCAAACTCTTATGTGACGTTCGGCCGAACTCGTTGAACCCGAACATCCAGGTGTCCGCTCAACTCTAATTGTGACCAATAAGCTCACTCGCCTAGCTCATGACAGTGTGCATTACCTCACATTTCTAAAAATGAATGAGGCATTGATCTCAACTGTGATGATCACGTGTAATTGAATTTCCTCATGCTAGCCCACACATATCCGCCACCACCGAGAACAAAGAATGGTCCTTGTCTTATGTACAGTCGTGGCCAAAAGTTTTGAGAATTACATAAATATTGGAAATTGGAAAAGTTTCTGCTTAAGTTTTTATAATAGCAATTTGCATGTACTCCAGAAGAGTGATCAGATGAATTGCCTTCTTTGCCATGAAAATTAATAGTCCTTCTTTGCCATGAAAATTAACTTAATCCCCCAAAAAACTTTCCACTGCATTTCATTGCTGTCATTAAAGGACCTGCTGAGATCATTTCAGTAATCGTCTTGTTAACTCAGGTGAGAATGTTGACGAGCACAAGGCTGGAGATCATTATGTCAGGCTGATTGGGTTAAAATGGCAGACTTGACCTGTTAAAATGAGGGTGATGCTTGAAATCATTGTTCTTCCATTGTTAACCATGGTGACCTGCAAAGAAACGCCTGCAGCCATCATTGCGTTGCATAAAAATGGCTTCACAGGCAAGGATATTGTGGCTACTAAGATTGCACCTCATTCAAGAATTTATAGGACCATCAAGAACTTCAAGGAAAGAGGTTCAATTCTTGCTAAGAAGGCTAGAGGGTGTCCAAGAAAGTCCAGCAAGAATCATCTCCTAAAGAGGATTCAGCTGCGGGATCGGAGTTCCACCAGTGCAGAGCTTTCTCAGGAATGGCAGCAGGCAGGTGTTAGCGCATCTGCACGCGCTCACACCTGCTGAGGACCTGGACAAAGTCATATTCTCCGATGAAGCCTCTTTCCGATTGTTTGGGGCATCAGGGTAAAAGCTTGTCGGGAGAAGAAAAGTTGAGCGCTACCATCAGTCCTGTGTCATGCCAACAGTAAAGCATCCTGAGACCATTCATGTGTGGGGTTGCTTCTCATCCAAGGGAGTGGGCTCACTCACAATTTTGCACAAAAACACAGCCATGAATAAAGAATGGTAACAAAACACCCTCCAACAGCAAATTCTTCCAACAATCCAACAACTGTTTGGTGAAGAACAATGCATTTTCCAGCACGATGGAGCACCGTGCCATAAGGCAAAAGTGATAACTAAGTGGCTTGGGGACCAAAACGTTAACATTTTGGGTCCATGGCCTGGAAACTCCCCAGATCTTAATCCCATTGAGAACTTGTGGTCAATCCTCAAGAGGCAGGTGGACAATCAAAAACCCCTTAATTCACAAACTCCAAGAAGTGATTATGAAAGAATGGGTTGCTATCAGTCACAAATTGGCCTAGAAGTTGATTGAGAGCATGCCCAGTCGAATTGCAGAGGTCCTGAAAAAGAAGGGCCAACACTGCAAATACAGACTCTTTGCATAAATCATGTAATTGTCGATAAAAGCCTTTGAAACGTATGAATTGCATGTAATCATATTTCACTACATCACAGAAACAACTGAAACAAAGATCTAAAAGCAGTTTAGCAGCAAACTTTGTGAAAACTAATATTTGTGTCATTATCAAATCTTTTGGCCACGACTGTATATACAGCGGCATAAAAGGCCTTTTCTGTCAGATGAATGCCTAATTTTTGGGGTCTCTACTCCAGTAGCCTACAGTAAAATTGTTATCCAGTGACGCCTAATGTACTTCCAGCTACATAATCACTTGTTCTTTTCTGTCATGTGAATGCCTAATTTTTGGGGCCTGTACTGGCCTACAGTAAAATTGTTATCCAGTAACCACCTAATGTACCTCCAGCCACATAATGCCTAATTTTTGGGGCCTGTACTTCCGTGACCTAAAATAAACATTTTCTAGGCCCCAGCAGGGCACATTTTTGAGAGTTTCCTTTTAAGACGCATAAAATGGCCCCTGATTAAAATACATATTTTTTGTGGGAATTTTTTCCATTGATTTTACTCTGGTATGTCACTGTCCATGTTGTGGGACTATTTGTGCACTTATAGTAAATATTCGGTGGCTGAAAATATGACCTGAAGGTTTTTCAGGTTTGCCAGTCAATGGGGTCCGCCACAAACACGCGGTTTGCGAATATTTGATCCCGAATGCCTGTTCGCGTTTGCGAATCGTCCCGGCCGATGTTCGTCCATCATTACTCTCGAACAGCAGGTGGAGGAAATGAGGACTAAACTTGAATAGTTAGAGGCAAGAGATAACACATTGGCTCAATCAAAGAAAAATGAGAAACCCGAAGTGGAGAGTCCTCTGAAAGATGCCAACAAGTCTAAGCCAGAGCCTGTTAAGAAAGGATCTGGAGATGGTGGTGCCGTGGTGCCGGCCCGAGGCAGAGAAGATGGTTCTGCGGAGCGAGGTAATGTGGCTGATATGGATGCTGAATCCAAGAGACTCGTGGTATTGAGTAGCCAGGACCTGGCCATGAAAGACATTCCCTCTGCCGTCAATGTCTTCCAGAATGCCAGTGGTCTGCTAGGGAAGAAATATGAGGAGAAAGATGACCAGCATGCAGATGCTGTATACTACTGTGAGATGGCTCTCCTAGAGCCCTACAGGAATGGGGAACAATATCCTGGGTGACCCTCTGGATGGAATGCCAAAAGACGAAGAGTCTGTTAAAGACCCCGGTGTCCCCAGTGCCTCCAACCTCGGTGAGAAAGAGGAGGAGGAGATAAGTGTGCCAGTATATGATGCCATGTCCGAGAAGGATGAGAAGGCTAACAAAGTGAATGGAGACTCCATAGAGATAAAGGCTGAAGAAGCAGAGGACTCTGAAACTGAAGCCGAACCTGAGAAAACCCCTTCAGAAAAGAAGAAAAAATTTGCCAAATGCCTTTAAAAGGAGTAAGCGATGACGAGCATGCTCTGCTGAAGAGCTCTGCAAAGCAAAGGAGAAAGGGTTTGGACACAACCATGATTGGGAACAACTGTGTGAACAGTTTAGTCAAGAGCTGCAGCAGTCCAAAAAAGGACCTGAGCATGTGCGAGAGCCGGAGAAGAGGTTAAAGAGAGAGCCTGTCGATTGGAAAAACATATCTTGTGAAAGAAGTTTGAGAGGCCAAGACCGAAATACTGAGAGTAAAGTAAAAAGAAAGATGCAATATGTTGATAAAATAAAGAAACAAAGGGAGCATGAGCGCAAGAATCAAAGAGTGCGAGGGCATGTCATCGTCACTCGAAAAACAGTAGACAGAGAGTATCTGGCCCTTAGTTGGGCACAGAAGTCCCTTAGGCATTTTCTACTGGGTAGAGAATCAGTGTTGGTGATAAACCAAGCTTTGCTGGCCTGGGTGTGGCAGAATAAACGTGGTACACTAGGCTTTCCCATCCTGCAGAGTTCTGAAAAAAAGTATCTTTTTTTTTTTTTTACAATGGAACTTTATAGTGACGGATGCCACAGTATGACATCTGTCTGAGGCGTCCTTTAATGTATATGTTTTTTGTGTAAGTTGAACGTATCACAAAAATCCAACCTAAGGCTACTTTAAAACTAGCGGCATCCTTCTCCGGCAGGCTGTTCCGGCGGGTGAACAGCGTGCCAGATCTGTGCTGCTGCTAGTGCACGCGTGTCGCCGGAGGTCCGCTCCAGCCCCATTGACTATAATGGGGGCGGGCCGGAGTTCCGGCGGCAGCACGGCAAACATGCCAAGAGGCATCTGGAAAAAAACTTGCTGCCGAGCAGCCCGCGCTGCAGGCGTGCGCGCATGCCTGCAGGCAAGTCCACGTGGGCTAGTGCGGTGATCCTCCCACCTGTGAAGTGCCGCGCATCTCTGGCGCCGTAATTACAGCGCCGAAGGGCCCATGACATACAAAGACAGGGGAGCCCTTTGTTCCCCTGTGTTTGTAGTGCAAAACATCTCTGGCCCTGCCAGAGACGTTATCAAAAAGCACAGGATCTCTATTGATCCTCTATCTTTTGAAGTGACCGCAACTGGACATACTTGTCCAGCCATTTAGGCGGCATCTCGCTCTTGCAGGCGCTTGAGGGGGAGATTGGGGGGTAATATTGGACATATATATATATATATATATACTGAGGCTCAGTGACAATGTCATGCTGGATTATGGAAGTGCGTCCAGGGAGGTCCGAGAACACATCCGTGTTCCAACTAACGAACACCCTGGCCTTCTGAGTCTGTTTAGAGGAGAGGCTGTCAGCAATTTTTACTGTGGCAGCCGCCTCTCTTGCATCAGACAGAGGGGCCGGTACCTCTTCTCCTAGAAAACCTGGCCCTGGATTTCTTCTGTACAGGTTTCTCTATCTTTCCACGGTTTGAGTAAATTCACATGGTAAACCTGCTCCGGCTTTCGCCGCCCTGGCTGGTGTACCTTGTAGTTTACATCTCAAATTTTCTCGAGTACCTCGTAGTGGCCCTGACCCCTAGCCAGGAACTTACTGTCCGCATTCGGCACCAGAACCAAAACCCGATCACCCGGGTTAAAGATCCGGACCCGAGCCTGCTGATTATATACCTGACTCTAAGCTCGATGAGCTGCCTCCATATGCACCCTGACTAGAGGCAACACTGTCTCTATCCAATCTTGAATCTGGGTAATGTACTCAATTACACTTTTATGTGGAGTGGGTTGTTGTTCCCTTGCTTCTTTGGCCACATCCAAGAGACCGCAAGGGTGTCTGCCATATAGCAGTTCGAAGGGCAAAAACGCAGTGAGAGACACTGAGAACATTAGATAGGGCAGAAGGAGGTCCCAGTTCTTCTGATCTTTAGCTTCCAACCTTTTCAACATATTTTTTAATGTTTGGTTAAACCTTTCTACCAGACTGTCCGTTTGCAGATGTTAAACGGACGTCCGTAGCTGTTTTATGTGCAGCAACTTACAGAGTTCCCTTATCACCTTGGACATAAAAGGGGTCCCTTGGTCGGTCAGAACCTCTTTAGATAGTCCTACTCGGAAAAAAATCTCCATTAATTCCTTAGCTATGAGTTTGGTCGAGGTATGTTGCAGTGGCACCGCCTCCGGGTACCGAGTGGCGTAGTCTAGAATGACTAAGATATGTTGATGCCCTCTGGCGGACTTTAGTACTGGGCCTATGAGGTCCATAGCTATTCAGTCAAACCGAACTTTGATAATCGGGAGAGGTTCTAGGGGACTACGGAAACGTGGCTGGGGGCTGGTTATCTGGCAGGTCGGGCAAGACTTACAAAACTCTTCCACTTCCACAAACTGCTGTAGAATAAGATCCTGAGTTTTCTGCAGCCCCAGGTGACCCTCGAGATCATCTTGGTGGACTTGATCTAACACAAGCTTGCTATAAGCCTTGAGAACCACCAACTGTTTAATAGGCTCACCCCATCGTTGGTTTACCCAGTGTAACATAACCATGCAGCAATTCTGCCTAAAATAGTCCTTGACCATAGCAGCACCAACCTGTTGTCATGCCAAACAGGTAGCAAGCCTTCATCCAGACACAAGGCTCCCATAACACAGAAAGCTGGCTTCTGAGCCCAGCTGCCAATTTAAGGACAGCCAGGTGCTGCCAAATCGCGGGCCTTCACTTAAAATCCAGTCTGGTATTTGACCTCACCTGGCTGTAAATCAGCCCAGCAACACATGCTAGGAGGAAAATACCTGTTTTCCCAGACAAAACCTCTCACTGTTTCGCAATATACAGTTTATATAATATATCATATATGGACCGGGCCCATACAGTATACAGGGGACCCATATGTAAATATACATATATTTAAATATAGGGGATTCACCTATATGCAATGTAGCCATACAGGGTCAATATACATATATATGCATATATGTAATGTATATATTAGACATATACATACATATATGCACGATTATTCCACTTCCCTCTACCGTAAGCAAAAGGTTCAAGTGACATTTCTGGGGATAAACTTGAATAGCTGCTAGCAGTGTGAATGTTTGTGTTCTACTGTATCATACACCATTCTACATGTTTTTATCAGGAACTAAGAGAAGAACTGAAGCTGCTTTAGTTTCCTTTTTTCTTTTCCCCTACTTAAATAATGGAAATCACAGTGTTGTATTTGCTATTTTATATAATATTGATAAAAAGACATAGCAGAATAGAGTTTGACAAATGCCTGGTCCTATTACATAGTCTATTTAATTAAGCATATTAATTAAGCATCTCAGTTATCATGAGGTTTGAATAATGCAGCCCTAACATCAGAGTTTTATATTGATGGCCTATCTTCAGGATAGGTCATCAATAACTGACCGGTGGGGATTCGACACCTGTCACCCCTGCCAACCAGCTATTTAAAAAGGTCACAGCAGTCTAGTGAATGCTTTAGCCTCTACAAGGCTCACCAAACACAGCGCTGCATATTGTATAGTGGCTGTGCTTGGTTTTGCATCTCAGTCCCATTGTCCCAGCCATGTGACCAAGGAAAGTGATGTTATTGGCCATTGAAGAGGCCACAGCACTCATGAGAGTGTCACAGTCTCTTCAAACAGTTGAATGGAGTCAGACCCTGCTGATCAGACTCCCGGAAAACATGGTGGGAGATTCTTTATCAAAATTAATTAATAGTGTTGAGCGCACTTCAAGAATTTATGAATATTTAGAATATAGTGCTATATATTCGTAATGACGAATATTATATATTTTTTTTTAACACAATACACATCAGCTGATCATTCCTCCCTTCTTTTAGCTTGTGGACCAATGAGAAGGCTTTGTCACAGCTTAGCAACATCCCAAGCAACCAATAGAAAAGTCACCTACCCCACGCCAATATTTATATATAGTTCTCCAAAAGAGAGGCAGCACTCCAATGTAAAAGTGAAATGACCCGCTTTATTCCCCTCTGCAACATCTCAACTGCTCATTGCAGTCTTTATCAAGCATACAAACTGGTGTCAGAATATCCACATTTATACCCACAATGCCTTGTGAGTCAATTAGTGAGTTAATCAGTGACAATTACATAATCAAATATGCAAAATGTTTAAAAATACATGATCCAATGTGAGAACAAAATACAAAAAGTACAAAACACACAATAAATCAGTGAAACACATATCTCGTGAAGTCATGGTTATTGATCTTCAAAAATCACATACATCCATACATATTTCCATAAAGTGCCATGTGCATTTAATCAAAGTGATCACCTGTGTGTGCTAAATAGCGGTCAGTCGGCCGCATAGGTTGTATAGGAAAATAACTTACACAGCGGTATACTATGATGGCGTCCATCACGGCATCCCCCAGTCTGTCATTGCGAAAGCCCGGTTACCCAGGAAACCAGTACACACAAGATCCCATGACGCGTCACCTGATACGTGACGTCAGTCGCAAGGCGTGCACTGGCAACCTGACTCCTCCCCCGGAGCATGACGAGCCAGAAGGTTACATCCCAGCAGCCAAGTCACCGGATCACGTGAACATGTCACATGAGCCGTAACTCAGCAACCGGAAAACGTCCCACCACCGGCACATCGCTACCACCCAGGGCAGGACAGGGCACTGCAAATACAGACTTGAGCGGGGAAAGAAGTCACATGTAGGGCATGATCAGGTTTCATAATATTACTTAGAGAGTTTAGATGAATAATGTACTGATGACAAAGGATATCAAGCCGTATATTTCGGAAGCAGATGGAGACATCAGTCCCTTAAAGGGACAGTGCCTCTATAACAAAATAAAATAAGTAGTATTGAAGCTAATTGGAAAAGGTGCAGTTTATGTGGTTGTGTCACTTTAGTGACCTTCGCCACACACCTGTTATGGCACCTAGGTATCGAGTGCTATCAACACCCAATATCCTCTGAGCCAAAGTACACCCATAATCCTCATCTAAAGCTGAGTGACAATCTTCCATTCACGACTTATGCACACTGTATTTATTTATCTGAATAAACTGTGATTTCAACCCCATTCCCCCACCATAGGACTAAAAACACCTTAGATGATAGCTATCTTTTTCTACCGCTGTGGTGATAAACTTGAAAAAATCAAAAAAATCTATCAGATCCAATAAAATCTGAAAATAGAAGAAAAGAAAAGAAAAAACATAATAAGTAAGTAAGTAAGATATTAGACACCATAAGTGATCACAATACCAGAGCATCAAATGAGGAAGACAAAACCACAGGAGAAAGGGGGATTACCCCTAAGTCATATTACATAATGTTCCATTTGAAATCGACATTCAGGCCCTGTGGTTTGAGGGTCTGAAGACGATGTATCCAACGCAGTTCCCTTTGTTTAAGGGTCAAGGTGCGATCCCTACCTCGTCTATCCCTTGGGACCTGATCTATTATCATGCATTTTAGTTCTCTCTCAGCATGGCCATACTCAACAAAATGTTTAGGGACTGGCAAATCTGTTCTTCTGCGCCTTATAGAAATGCGGTGATTATTCAACCGTGTTTTCATGCCACATGTGGTCTCCCCCACATAGAGGAGACCACATGGACATTGCAATACATATACGACGAACGAGCTGTCACACGTCTAAAAATGACGGATATCAAATTGTGATCCTGTACCCGGGTGTGTGAAAAAACTTCCCTTAATCATATAAGGGCAATTCACACAAGTCAGGCACGGGAAACAACCCGTTTTTCTTGGACCAAAAAAGGTTTGCACCTTTCTTTTAACCGGGACATCCGCCCTAACCAGCTTATCTCGTAAGTTGGTAGGACGCCTGTATGACAAGAGTGGCGGAGAAGAGATGGACTATATCATGGGAAAATTACTCTTTAAGATGGGCCAATGTTTCCTCAAAATGCCTACCACATCTCTACTTTGTTCTGAATATGTTGTGACAAATGGGATCTGTCTAGGTTTGAGTTTCTTTTCTCTCGTCTGAATTCCCGGAGGGTCTTGTATCTTCCTCAGATGTTTATAAAGGTTCCCTCGTGGGTACCCTCTCTGTCTAAATGTATCAATCATTTGTTCAAACCGAATGAGTAAGCAGTTGGCATTGTCGTAGGGATTCAATGGTAGGTCTGGGATGGCAGCTTTCATAGCGCAACAAGGTGTTACAGTCAGTCGGCTTAGTGAAAATGTCAGTGGACAGTCTGTCACCAACAATAGACACCATTGTGTCAAGGAATTGTACCTGCTTGTCAGGTATTGACATACATAACACATAATTCAAAAAAAGAAAAAGAACTCTGTTGAGAGTACTTTAAAAATATATATGAGGGGGATAGTGTGTACGGGGTAATTTTGTGACTCTGTGTCACTATGTCACATTTATATCTTTTTGTGAATGACGTTTCTTGAATGTAGTAAATGTATATCAGAAGTTTGCCACTGGCATGTCCTCACTTCTGATGTCTACTGATGTTATTTTCCACCAGGTTACAAACTATCATTCCTTTGATACATTGACTGCTGTTCCAGCGTATCGTTTGTAGTTATTAGAAGCCAACTCTGTTGTTAGACATCCTATTCACTGCCAGCACAGTCAGCTATATCTACACTACCCTCGTAAAGATAATCTGAAGCGCACTGTGTCTGCAGATCACAGCGCTACAGAAACCCTATCCCCAACATATTCTTAAAAGATTTCACAACGCAGCTCCCCCGACATGTTTCACCGCAAATATATACATGAGAACAAAATATCAGTATTGCGTTTTTGGGGGTTAGAAAAATTGCACCTAGGCCCCAGAGGTGGTAACCTAGATAGAAAGCTCCTGCAGTGTGAAGCACGGTGGATAGATAGACTAAATACAATGAGCCCTAATGGCCTCAATGAGGGTTTTTCCTTTACAGCGTTTATATAAACAAAAATGTAGAAATATCATCCTCTCTCCCCCCCCTTCCCAATTTGCAAATATTGCTAAAAGTATTAATATATGAATATATTTAAAACTATATATAAAATTTAGCTCTCCTGCAGTTATAAATAATAATGTATATGAATAACTATAGATAACAGACATATCAAAGAGAGATATAGCAGTTGAGAATAATATGGGCATATATATCCGCTGTAATAGTTGTCTAGGATAGACCAATTCTTGGGTCCGAAATATATGTAGTAACGTCACAAGAATAGAGAGATGTACCGTTGCAGGTAATTTTGGTGATGATGGCCATTTAGAAGCATAATGACTATAATATTATAAAGGCCCTATCCAGTCCAGCAGGAAAGAAAAATATGGGACATCTAGAGCTGTTAATCCTACCCTTATATATCGATCTAAAGGAATACAAAACGTATTGTGGGGTTGGGATTTTAATTGTGCCTGATCTGGTAGAGGGCACTATTGTACTTCTGATGTCCCAGCATGTTGTAGTCCTGAGTGGACTCCTTGTTTTGAATCTTCTGACATACCTGCAACGATAACTCAAACGATAAAATCAAAGTCCCGGCGCATGCGCAAAGAGCGGCTTCAATTCACTAAGTTCTGGCGCATGCTCAGTGATATATTAGAAACCAGATAAGCCGATTTCAAAGTATGTGCGCATGCGCCTAGTCTTGTCCCGGGTCTTGACCTTATCGGATGACATCATAAAGGAGAGACAAAGCGGTGATTGGCCCTAATGACGCTGGCAACACGAATACGTAGGTCCTGAGTGGTTGAGAGTATCTGATGACCCACCCTAGGACTATAAAGTATCATGCATAGCAAACGCTCGTGTTGTCTGTAGCTCCATTCCCCTGAAGAAGCCGCCGTGTGCGGTGAAACATGTCGGGGGAGCTGCGTTGTGAAATCTTTTAAGAATATGTTGGGGATAGGGTTTCTGTAGCGCTGTGATCTGCAGACACAGTGCGCTTCAGATTATCTTTACGAGGGTAGTGTAGATATAGCTGACTGTGCTGGCAGTGAATAGGATGTCTAACAACAGAGTTGGCTTCTAATAACTACAAACGATACGCTGGAACAGCACAGTCAATGTATCAAAGGAATGATAGTTTGTAACCTGGTGGAAAATAACATCAGTAGACATCAGAAGTGAGGACATGCCAGTGGCAAACTTCTGATATACATTTACTACATTCAAGAAACATCATTCACAAAAAGATATAAATGTGACATAGTGACACAGAGTCACAAAATTACCCCGTACACACTATCCCCCTCATATATATTTTTAAAGTACTCTCAACAGAGTTCTTTTTCTTTTTTTGAATTATGTGTTATGTATGTCAATAATAAATAAGAAATATTAAAGGTTAAGTTTTAAAATAGACCTCAAACAGGAATTATTAGTCTTCTGACTATTGGATTATAAATATTGATATCCTGGGTTCAGTGGATCTTTTGGATCTAATTGCTTGTCAGGTACAACCATTGATGACCGTTTTGCCCATGGTCTGAGGATTTTGCACCAGGATCTACTATATAGTGCTGCTGTTTTTCTTTGTGTGATATATATATATATATATATATATATATAAAAATCATATTTCATATATATATGAATGCATAATATGTGGGAAACTAGTACTGATGTTTTAGCCATAATGTATTTATATATTTTATATTATATTATATATTCTAAATATATAATAATATATGTAAATATATTATGGCTAAAAACTTATATACAGTACAGACCAAAAGTTTGGACTAACGTTCTCATTCAAAGAGTTTTCTTTATTTTCATGACTATTAAAATTGTAGATTCACACTGAAGGCATCAAAACTATGAATTAACACATGTGGAATTATATACATAACAAAAAAGTGTGAAACATTCTGAAAATATGTCATATACTAGGTTCTTCAAAGTAGCCACCTTTTCCTTTGATTACTGCTTTGCACACTCTTGGCATTCTCTTGTTGAGCTTCAAGAGGAAGTCACCTGAAATGGTTTTCACTTCACAGGTGTGCCCTGTCAGGTTTAATAAGTGGGATTTCTTGCCTTATAAATGGGGTTGGGACCATCAGTTGCCTTGTGGAGAAGTCAGGTGGATACACAGCTGATAGTCCTACTGAATAGACTGTTAGAATTTGTATTATGGCAAGAAAAAAGCAGCTAAGTAAAGAAAAACGAGTGGCCATCATTACTTTAGAAATGAAGGTCAGTCAGTCCGAAAAATTGGGAAAACTTGGAAAGTGTCCCCAAGTGCAGTCACAAAAACCATCAAGCGCTACAAAGAAACTGGCTCACATGCGGACCGCCCCAGGAAAGGAAGACCAAGAGTCACCTCTGCTGCGGAGGATAAGGAAGACCAAGAGTCACCAGCCTCAGAAATTGCAGATTAACAGCAGTTCAGATTAGAGACCAGGTAAATGCCACACAGAGTTCTAGCAGCAGACACATCTCTAGAACAACTGTTAAGAGGAGACTGTGTGAATCAGGCCTTCATGGTAGAATATCTGCTAGGAAACCACTGCTAATGACAGGCAACAAGCAGAAGAGACTTGTTTGGGCTAAAGAACACAACACAAGAGTAGACATTAGACCAGTGGAAATCTGTGCATTGGTCTGATGAGTTTAAATTTGAGATCTTTGGTTCCAACCACCGTGTCTTTGTGCGACGCAGTAAAGGTGAACGGATGGACTCTACATGCCTGGTTCCCACCATGAAGCATGGAGGAGGAGGTGTGATGGTGTGGGGGTGCTTTGCTGGTGACACTGTTGGGGATTTATTCAAAATTGAAGGCATACTGAACCAGCATGGCTACCACAGCATCTTGCAGCGGCATGCTATTCCATCCGGTTTGCGTTTAGTTGGACCATCATTTATTTTTCAACAGGACAATGACCCCAAACACACCTCCAGGCTGTGTAAGGGCTATTTGACCATGAAGGAGAGTGATGGAGTGCTGCGCCAGATGACCTGGCCTCCTCAGTCACCGGACCTGAACCCAATCGAGATAGTTTGGGGTGAGCTGGACCGCAAAGTGAAGGCAAAAGGGCCAACAAGTGCTAAGCATCTCTGGGAACTCCTTCAAGACTGTTGGAAGACCATTTCAGGTGACTACCTCTTGAAGCTCATCAAGAGAATGCCAAGAGTGTGCAAAGCAGTAATTAAAGCAAAAGGTGGCTACTTTGAAGAACCTAGAATATTACATATTTTTAGTTGTTTCGCACTTTTTTGTTTTGTATATAATTCCACATCTGTTAATTCATAGTTTTGATGCCTTCAGTGTGAATCTACAATTGTCATAGTCATGAAAATAAAGAAAACTCTTTGAATGAGAAGGTGTGTCCAAACTTTTGGTCTGTACTGTATATGTTTAAATTAAATTTAGCCTCTATTTTTGATGGGATTTGAACTCACAATCGTCTACATTACAGCCCAGAATGTTAACCACTACACTATAAAGCTGCATGGCCAGTTACTTAAAAGAGACTTATGAGACTTCTGCTGTAGAGACTACTAGTAAGTATTTCTATATAGCAGAAGTATCATATATATATATATATATATATATATATATATATATATATAGACAAAGAAAATCCGCAGCACTCCTTCAAGTAAAAAAAGTGTGTAATTTATTCACACATGTCAGCAAAGACAACGTTTCGGTCCTCTCACAGGACCTTTCTCAAGTCAAGTGACTTGACTTGAGAAAGGTCCTGTGAGAGGACCGAAACGTTGTCTTTGCTGACATGTGTGAATAAATTACACACTTTTTTTACTTGAAGGAGTGCTGCGGATTTTCTTTGTCTTCTGATTTCGTCCTATATCGAAGGACCACCGCGGGCACCCATACAACTACAGCTGTATCTGAAGGAGTGCTGCCTGACCTTCTCCATGTATATATATATATATATATATATATATATATATATTGTAAGGGATCGCCTCTTATTTGGGGGTCATTCGCACAGATATCTTCAGGACACCAAGTTTAAGATCCAAACACTGTGTTTTATTGCGGCACATCCGCTTAAACATAAACAATAATACAAAATAACAAACACTTGCCCGGCTAGGCTCTAACTAAACAAATAGATGCCTGACTCACCTAAGTCCCTGTTCACACCCTGTGAACACGTGCGGCTTTCTGAGCCAAAGTCCCACAGCCTCCTGGCTGTACAGAGCACAGTACGCCCACTGTCTCCAGTTCAGTATTTCTTGTGGGGGATTGGGGCTCAGTAGTCTGCCTGACTATGGCCCTGCGACCCTCCCAGGCGTCGCTGTGTCCCCCAACTCCAGGCTCTCACAGCCTTGTGGTCCCTCAGCATTGCCCAGCTGAGACCACACAGACAGAGCCTCCAGGCCTCTGTCCACAGGTACCACACTCCCCCCTTTCTGACACTCTGGGAGGTGCTTTGTGCTAGGCTGATTACCTCCAGCTTCTCTCACCTGTGGTGGAACAGGGGTGTGGACCGAACTATCCACCCCTTCCTTGCCTCTAACCCGAGTGAGACCTGTCACTGTCTCACAATATATATATATAATTTTTTTTAAGTAACTGGCCATGTAGCTCTATAGTGTAGTGATTAAGATTCTTGGCTTGAATGAAGAAGGTTGTGAGTTTGAATTCTGCCCATAAAAATAATTAGAAATAGAGGCTAAATTAGGGTTAAATACACTGGGGTGGCCCCAAGCACTGACTCCATATATGGGCATAGCCATATATGGAGTCAGAGCAGGGACTCCTAAGCCAAACTAGAGTCCCGACACCCTCCCCTCTTCAGAGAAGGGGGTGCCTGGTTTAATGCTCGAGTTCTCCCATTGACTTCCATTGTGCTCGGGTGCTCTGTAGAGCACCAGAGCATCAATCAGGAAATGTAAATCGACAATCGGAAAAATTTCTATACGAAATTTGGGATCAACACTACTCCTAAAGTCAAAGATATTGCAGCCTTCTCTTTGGCCCACAAGCAAGAAGCAGTGAGGGATCATTCGCGATTAGGAAGATATAGCACTAGATTCTAGATATTCCCAAATTTTCTAAGTGCCAATATTCGCAATAAAAATTTGTGATTAGAATATTCGCAATCAACACTATTCTATACGAGCACTTTGGTGCTCAACCAACACTAGTGGAAATAACTTTGGAATGCTTTTACTTATCCAACCGATCCTGAGACAGTTTTTTCATGTCACATCATACTTTATGTTAGTAGTAAATTTGGGTCAATATGTTATACCTTTATTTAAAAAAAATTGTTGGAGTTTTCAGAGTTACCGTTGCATACAGCATTGACCGAGACAGCACAGCTTTTCTGCTCGCTCAATCAGAGAGCTGTACATGTACAGTGGAATGCGCAAACTAGTGATGAGCAAAGCTATCAAAACTTTGATTTGGCTACTTCACCAAATTTCAAAAATAAATTTGCTTTGTGACGAATCACTACGTCATGAAGTGCATTTCTTTGTAATTAGAGGGAGCAATGATGGGGAACAGCGATTGCGCTGCCCCCCATCATTGAACCCCTCAGATGCCATGTTCATCGCTGATCATGGCATCTGAGAGGAACATTGAGCTCTTTCAGGGGTTAATTTGGTGAAAAAAAATACTCACTTTATCCACAAGATTGCGTACAGGCTGCCGCGGCCATGACCGAAGACACAGTGCGAAATATTGTGCGTTGATGTGATGACGCCATCACGTCGCCTGGCCTGCTGACATCATACATCACCGCATGCGAGATTTAGTCAGGGATCTTCAATCAAGATGGCTGCGGTGGCCTCTTTGCGTGCAAATGGATGATGTGATTATGTTCCCCCCTTCATTTCAGGGAAAATTGATTCGTTACCACGAAGCACAAGGAAATTCGGCTTGGCGACAAATCGAATTTTCCCTGAAATTTGGATCAGTCGATTTTTGGATACTTCGATTCGCTCAACTCTAGCGCAAACTCTTTGTTCACTGTGCCATACATTTACAGTGCTTGTTTGGTTAATTAGCCTGACATACTTCAAAAGATTGTATTTTTTGCTTATGTTTGGGCTCTATACTTTTTAAAACCTGTTAAAGAAAGATATGCCATCTTTCTTTAACAGGTTTTAAAAAGTATAGAAAACGTTTTTTTTTTTAAACCCCTTCACTACCGAGCCACTTTTTACCTTAAATCCCAGGCCATTTTTTGCATGTCTGACATGTGTCACTATGTGATGATAACTTTAAAACGCTTTACCTATCCAAGCCATTCTGAGATTGTTTTCTCATCACATATTGTACTTCATGACAGTGGTAAATTTGAGTCAAAATATTCAATTTTTCTTTATAAAAAAATACCCAATTTACCCCAAAATTTTCAAAATTTGCAATTTTTTTGCTTTTAAAACAGATAGTGATAGCTCTTAAAATAGTTATTACTTTTCCCATCTGTCTACTTCATGTTTGGATCATTTTGTAAATTACATTTTCTATTTTTGGTACGTTAGTAGGCTTAGAAGTTTAGAAGCAAATTTAGAAATTTTTCCGAAAATTACCAAAATTACTTTTTAAGGATCAGTTCAGGTCTGAAGTCACTTTGTGAGGCTTATATACTAGAAACCACCTATAAATGGCCCCATTTTAGAAACTACACCACTCAAGGTATTCAAAACTAATTTTACAAACTTTGCTAGCTGTGATATTTTTTCACAGCAGGTTCTTACTGACACGACGATACCTAATATATATACTTTATTATTTATTTACGCTTTACACAATAACAGTATTTTTTAAACAATAAAAATCGTGTTTTAGTGTCTCCATAGTCTGAGAACTATAGTTTTTTTTGGGCGATTGTTTTAGGTAGGGTCTCATTTGTGCTTGGTAAGGAGAAAAGAGGCTGCGGCGCTCACTGGGACATCGCGGTCTCCTCAAACAGCTGATTGGCGGGGGTACCAGGAGTTGGACCCCCACCATCTCATAACTCTCTGAGTACAGATTTCATGGATGTTACCTGCAGTCCTATGTAACACCCCACATAACACAGTGAACTATTGTGTTATGTGGGGTGTTACATAGGACTGCATGGAACATCTACTACATTACCTGCACACAGAAAGTTATCACTGTTATCTGGGCTGTTACATAGGACTGCAGGTGACAAATTTAAATTTTAATTGCCAAATTTAAAATACATATGATTATGAAAAAACAAAGACTTGGAGGAGAAGATGAGATGCAGGTGTCAGTAGTGAGCCAGCTCTACATATAGGAGAATACAGCACCACATACCTGTTACATCCAGTGACATCTCCTGTCATGTAGATATTCTCTTTCCTCTTCTCCTCCATTTAACTCAGACAGCCATGACAAGTTCTTTCAGCCGTGTTACTATGGGATGATAACTTTAAAACGCTTTACCTATCCAAGCCATTCTGAGATTGTTTTCTCATCACATATTGTACTTCATGACAGTGGTAAATTTGAGTCAAAATATTCAATTTTTCTTTATAAAAAAATACCCAATTTACCCAAAAATGTTCAAAATTTGCAATTTTCAAAAAAAAAAAATTCTGCTTTTAAAACAGATAGTGATAGCTCTTAAAATAGTTATTACTTTTCCCATCTGTCTACTTCATGTTTGGATCATTTTGTAAATTAAATTTTCTATTTTTGTTACGTTAGTAGGCTTAGAAGTTTAGAAGCAAATTTAGAAATTTTTCCGAAAATTACCAAAACCCACTTTTTAAGGACCAGTTCAGGTCTGAAGTCACTTTGTGAGGCTTATATACTAGAAACCACCTATAAATGGCCCCATTTTAGAAACTATACCACTCAAGGTATTCAAAACTGATTTTACAAACTTTGCTAGCTGTGATATTTTTTTACAGCAGGTTCTTACTGACACGACGATACCTAATATATATACTTTATTATTTATTTACGCTTTACACAATAACAGCATTTATAAAACAAAAAAAATCGTGTTTTAGTGTCTCCATAGTCTGAGAACCATAGTTTTTTTGGGGGCGATTGTTTTAGGTAGGGTCTCATTTTTTGTGGGATGAGATGACTATTTGATTGCTATGATTTTAGGGTGCGTATGATTTTTTGATCGCTTGGTATTACACTTTTTGTGATGTAAGGTGACAAAAAATTGCTTTGTTTTTATTTTTTTTCCGGTGTTCACCTGCGGGGTTCGTTCATGTGATATTTTTATAGAGCAGATCGTTATGGACATGGCTATACCTAATATATATATACCTTTTTTTTATTTATTTAAGTTTTACTCAATAATATCATTTTTGAAACAAAAAAAAATCATGTTTTAGTGTCTCCATAGTCTGAGAGCCATAGTTTTTTTTTATCTTTTGGGCGATTGTTTTAGGTAGGGTATCATTTTTGTGGAATGAGATGCCTGTTTTATTGGCACTATTTTGGGGTGCATATGACTTTTTGATCGCTTGCTATTACACTTTTTGTGATGTAAGGTGACAAAAATGGCTTTTTTGACACAGTTTTTATTTAACTTTTTTTGCGGTGTTCACCTGAGGGGTTATGTCATGAGATATTTTTATAGATCAGGTTGTTACGGATGCGGCAATACATAATATTCCTACTTTTTATTTATTTATTACATTTAACAAAATAAAAGCATTTGTGAAACAAAAAAATTCATGTTTTAGTGTTTTCATAGTCTGAGAGCCATAGTTTTATTATTTTTTGGGCGATTGTCTTAGGTAGGTGCTCATTTTTTGCGGGATGAGGTGACGATACGGACGCGGCGATACCTTATATGTCTAGTTTTTATTTTTTTCTCTATTTTTTCCCTATTTTTTTTACTTTATTTTGGGAAAAGGACGCTTTTTTTTTACTTGAAATTTTACATTTCTTTTGGAAAACTTTATTTTTTAACTTCTTTTTTCACTTTATTTTTTGTCCCACTCTGGGACTTCAACTTTTGGGGGTCTGACCCCCTTTACAATGCATCACAATTCTTCTGTATTGTAACGCATTGGCTTTAAGTATAATACACACTGTCATGGAAGGCAGCCACGATGTCTAAGGAAGGCATCAGACTGCCTTCCCTGCCATCGGGTCCCTGTCACAGCACTGCGGGAACCCGATGGCCACCCGCACCCGCAGGATCCCGCACGTGCCACGATCAGTGAAAACCGCCTTTAGAACAAAAGTAACATAGTAACATAGTACATAAGGCCGAAAAAATACATTTGTCCATCCAGTTCGGCCTATTATCCTGCAAGTTGATCCAGAGGAAGGCAAAAAAAACTGTGAGGTAGAAGCCAATTTTCCCCACTTTAGGGGAATAAAAAAGTAATTGTACTAGCAAGAAAAGTGTTACTATAACATCGCTAGCTGCTGCTCAATAATAGACAACAGTCTTATTATCCCACACACAATATAAAATTATCATGTAATTCAGCAAAAATAAGGCTATTGAAAGTCCACAAACATGCGTCACTACAGGACATTTTACATTGCTTTCACATGCCAGCATGATTCAGTCCCACTTATGTTCTATTTTGCAGAGTCAGAAGGAAAGGCTGTAAAAATTGGCAGGACTGTACCGTTTAGACATATGGACATACATAATTACATGACAAAGATTTTATGTGAGAAGCAACTAATGTTATTTTAAAGGCTGTAAAATAAAATGTAGCAAACATTTTGTGCTGCAGTGGATGTTGAAAACGGAATTTATTGTTTGTACTTTATTATATTTATTAATTTAATCAGTATGGAAGAATTTATGTCTTAAAGGGGTATTCCCATTAATGTTTTCATGGCTAGTACTGCAGGTATCAAAACATTTTAAAGGGTTTTTCCAGGGGCTTAAAGGGGTTCTTTGGACTCTCCTATATTGATGACCTATTCTCACCCAGCACCCCCACCTTTCAGCTGTATGAGGAGACATTGCATGCATTCTCCCGTCTCTCTTCCTGCTCTGCTGCTGCTTTGCCATAGACAGCAGCAGTGAGCAGGAAGAGAGACGGCATGTGCACACTGCGCACGCCGTCTCCTCATACAGCTGATCGGCAGGGGTCATCAATATAGGAGAGCGAGGTGGCCTATCTTCAGCTATTTGAAAAGGCTGCGGCAGTGCCGGCCTCTATCTAGGCCAGTAAAGTCATGTTAATCGATCACTTGGGCTAGGTGCAGCTCAATTCCATACCAGTGAATGATCCTGGGTTGCAGTACTAAGCACATCCAATATGCTGTGCATGGTAAGCTGTGAGGAAGCCATAGCCTCTTCATACAACTGATCAAGGAGGTGCCGGGAGTCGGACCCCCACAAATCAGATATGCATGACCTATCCTGAGGATAGGCCATCGATTTTAAACTTCTGAAAAAACCCTTTACCAAATCTCACATTATTTATTATTAAAAAAGGCTGTATGCATTGGTATTATCTTACCAGTTTCTTGTGTTCTTTTTATGTTTCACTACCATTTTTGACAATGCACTTATCAGTTCGTTCAGCGCCCTGTATTTCCTGCAATGCTCTCTCTGCTTTTATTATAGAATGTGAGTAAGATACACGGATGTAAAGGGTACAGTAGATAGTTGTTATCGCAACTTAAGCAATTCTCATCTTCTTTGTGTGGTGCCAAATCAATTAGAAGTATAAGTATGTACGTTCCATACAGGGGTGGATTATGTGCATGATAGGCCTGGGGCTGTCTACCCAACTCGCCCCCCCCCCCTCCCCCCACAAGTTTTAGTTTTCTTTTCTGTAGGAAGAGGCTGCGGTGCTACGTAAGCTCCACAGTCTCTTCCTAGGCCACATGACATTGTTCACATGGCCTAGGTGCAGCTCTGTCCCATCTAATTGATTGGGGCTGAGCTGCAATACCAAGCGCAGTGCTATCAAATGGACAGCGCTGTGCTTGGTAAGGAGCAAAGAGGCTGTGGCGCTCACTGGGACATCGTGGTCTCCTCAAACAGCTGATTGGCGGGGGTACCAGGAGTCGGACCCACACCATCTCATAACTCTCTGAGTACAGATTTCATAGATGTTACCTGCAGTCCTATGTAACACCCCACATAACACAGTGGACTATTGTGTTATATGGGGTGTTACATAGGACTGCATGGAACATCTACTACATTACCTGCACACAGAAAGTTATCACTGTTATCTGGGCTGTTACATAGGACTGCAGGTGACAAATTAAAATTTTAGTTGCCAAATTTAAAATACATATGATTATGATAAAAAAAAAGACTTTGAGGAGAAGATGAGATGCAGGTCACAGTAGTAAGCCAGCTCTACATATAGGAGAATACAGCACCACATACATGTTACATCCAGTGACATCTCCTGTCTTGTAGATCTTCTCTTTCCTCTTCTCCTCCGTTTGACCCAGACAGTCATGACAAGTTCTTTCAGCCACATCTTGTCTCTACAGAGTTTGTAACACAAACACGTTAGATTTCTCATAATTGGGGTCATTTATCAAACTGGTGTAACGTACAACTGGCTTAGGTGCCCATAGCAACCAATCAGATTCCAACTTTCATTTTCCAAAGGAGCTGTCAAAAATGAAAGGTGAAATCTGTTGCTATGGTTAACTAACCCATTTCTACTTTACACCAAAGTCCCTATAGTGTTTACAGCAATTATAATGTCCCCTAGAGTGCCCCAGTAATAATAACACCCTATGTTGTGCTCCAGGTAATAATGCCGGTATAGTGTCCCCAAAAACAATGTCTCCTAATTGCAAAACCCCCACACTACCCCCCTATAGTAATTTCCCCCACACTACCCCCATATAGTAATTTCCCACACACTACCCCCGTTCTAGTAATTTCCCCCACACTACCCCCATATAATAATTTTTACCACACTGCCCCCATATAGTAATTTCCCCCACACTGCCCCCATATAGTAATTTCCCCCACACTGCCCCATATAGTAATTTCCCCCACATTGCCCCATATTGTAATTTCCCCATACCGCCCCATATAGTAATTTCCCCATACCGCCCCATATAGTAATTTCCCCATACCGCCCCATATAGTAATTTCCCCTACACTGCCCCAAATAGTAATTTCCCCTACACTGCCCCAAATAGTAATTTCCCCACACTGTCCCCATATATTAATTTCCCCCACACTGCCCCATATAGTAATTTCTCCCACACTGCTCCATATTGTAATTTCCCCCACATTGCCTCATATGGTAATTTCCCCCACACTGCCCCTATATAGTAATTTCCCCCACACTGCCCCATATAGTAATTTCCCCCACACTGCCCCCATATAGTAATTTCCCCCACACTGCCCCTATATAGTAATTTCCCCCACACTGCCCCATATAGTAATTTCCCCCACACTGCCCCATATAGTAATTTCCCCCACACTGCCCCCATATAGTAATTTCCCCCACACTGCCCCTATATAGTAATTTCCCCCACACTGCCCCATATAGTAATTTCCCCACACTGCCCCATATAGTAATTTCCCCACACTGCCCCCATATAGTAATTTCCCCCACACTGCCCCATATAGTAATTTCCCCCACACTGCCCCATATAGTAATTTCCCCCACACTGCCCCATATAGTAATTTCCCCCACACTGCCCCATATGGTAATTTTCCCCCAATCTGCCCCATATAGTAATTTCCCCCACACTGCCCCCATATTAGTAATTTACCCCACACTGCCCCCATAATAGTAATTTCCCCCACAGTGCCCCCATATAGTAATTTCCCCCACACTGCCCCCATATAGTAATTTCCCCACACTGCCCCCATTATAGTAATTTCCCACACACTGCCCCCATTATAGTAATTTCCCACACACTGCCCCATATAGTAATTTCCCCCAATCTGCCCCCAATATAGTAATTTCCCCCATATTGCCTCATATGGTAATTTCCCACACACTGCCCCATATAGTAATTTCATACACACACTGCCAATATAGTAATTTTGTCCACACTTCACCCATATAGTAATCCCCCCACTGCTCCATACAGTATTTTTTTCCACACTGCTTCCCATGTAGTAATTCCCCCCACAATGTTCCTCATGTAGTAGTTTTCCCCTACAAAGTAATTTTCCCCTAACTCTGCCCCATCAAGTAATAACCCCCCACACTGCCCCCCATTAATTTGCCCTGACTGCCATCCATTAAGCAATTTGCCCCACACTGCCCCCATTAAGTAATTTGTCCCCACATTGCACTTCACTAAGTAATTTGCCCCCATACTGCCCCCAATTAAGTAATTTGCTCCCACACTGCCCCCAATTAAGTAATTTGCCCCCATGGAAACATTTGCCCCCACTGTCCCTGTAGTAATATGTCCTCCTCTGCCCCCCAAAGCTGGCACACACAAAAAAAAAAAAAAAAAAAAAAAAAAGGCTAATACTTACCGGTGTCCGGAACGGTGAGGCAGGTGCGCGTACATCAAAGCCCTGCGCACGCCCATATGACGTCACCATGCATGCCGGGCTTTTAGCACCACATAGGCTTGAAGCATATGGTGGTGATAGGCAACAGAGCAGGGAACTATTTACTCTTGTGCCCCGCCGAAGAATGTGGGCGTTCGGGTTGATGCTGGGCCCTGGGCTGCTGACTTGAACGTCCCTATCATAATCCACCACTGGTTCCATACTGCTTTCATAATCAGACCAGACACACAAGTTGGTTTCATTAAAAGATCTTATCATCCCCCTGAGCAAGAGAGCTTTATTCAAGATACATTCACTTACATAACAGACATGATATCACAAAAGGGGAGCTCCTTAAGTAAAGACTATTGGCTCCTTAACTTGATAGGAATGGTTTCAGCAACTTCAACTCTGAGTTCATAGGTAGATTTGAAAACTGCAAATAGCATTCAACCTTCTCCCTACAGTTGTCTTAGAAACAAATAAATGTACAGAGGCTCACAAATCTGGTTAGCTGCCACCTTGTGGAAAAAAATGTGTACTACAGGATGTTCACATTATATATAAAGACCTATCTCTCACAAATCCCTTCTTTTGCAGGAAATAGACCAAAAGTGAACAGGCAAAGTGAGGTACTCTCCCAACGCCCTAAACAGCAAAGAGCTGGACTTTCCTTATTGCTTCACTTGGTCCCCTCAACTCCCTTTTAGGTTTGCCTTTATCTTGTCCTATTTACCCCACAAACATCAACAAAGTTATTTTTTATTATTGTTTTATATTTCAGGATGGAATAAGCTTTGTCTTTGACAGGGGCACAGCACATATACATAGTGTATAAGAAGAGAAAAAAAAAAAAGAGCGGAGGCAGCGCCCCATGTGTGATACTGTTATGTATAGTTATAGCGATTTTTACATAAATGCGCTTACCCTTTGGGGTTGTGAGGAGTCACAATGCCTATATTTCGCTTTGCTGAAAAACAATCCCGTTCTGCATTCGGGAAAAACAATCTGCTGCTGCAGCTGGGTCTTTGCCCTTCACCGTGGGTCACCGTTTTTCTGGGATGAGTAGATGCGTCAATGTAGTAGAAAAACGGACCCTATTTTTTCGGCGCTGAAGCAGATGAGCTTGGAACCAGGATAATGTTGATGAAGAAAAAAATTTTATTCAAATTATTCATTTGAATAAATTTTATTGAATAAAATTTCTTTCTTCATCAACATTATCCTGGTTCCAAGCTCATCTGCTTCAGCGCCGAAAAAATAGGGTCCGTTTTTCTACACCATTGACGCATATACATAGTGTAGGCATGGATGTATTAAACATTTTTAAAAACAATTTTCCTAAAATGGAGAAATATATAACAGCCTGTTAAAGCCAAATTCTAAAAACACTGTAGTCACTGAACCAGTTCCCAAAACATTGTTTTGGCCATGATGTAATTAATTTCAGAATTTTCCCGTAAGTTCATTTGGTAAAGTCCAACAGTTTATTCAGATCCTTGGTGATCCTTCTATCAGGGGCCGTGTTGTCCAGAATGTAGATGCAGCAGGAATTTCCAACGATTTTGTTGACTCCTCCTTTTTCTGCTGTCAAGAACCAGTCGGTTCTGTAGAGTCATCACCGAAAAAGAGCTCAGTTGTTCCGCCATTCCCTTTGCAGCATTACAGGTGTAATTCACAAATCTCTGTTGATGACAATACAGATGTTAATCCAATCTAAATCCTGCCTCTAAAGCCAGTTTGTCTTCATATTTTTAAATTGGCCAAATATTTAATGCCAATTATAGGTAAGGGTGTAGGAGCCACAAATGCAACTGAACTTTGAGGTTTTTCCCTTACCAACATTCTAAATTTTCCTAGGGGATCTTTGTCATTTTCACATTCTCCTAAAACATATATACTCGAATCCTGTAGGATTTCTAATGGACAGGAACAGAGGA
Organism: Bufo gargarizans; assembly: GCF_014858855.1. Classification (NCBI taxonomy): domain Eukaryota; kingdom Metazoa; phylum Chordata; class Amphibia; order Anura; family Bufonidae; genus Bufo; species Bufo gargarizans. The sequence continues at coordinate 164,071,053 of NC_058084.1, forward strand.
TTACACTCATTATGTTTACAATTGTTTGGTGGTGTTCCCATAGGGACAGTCATCCTTTGCAAAAAACCTTCACCTTTACCATAGACTGGATCAGTTCCAGTCACATAGATGTACTTATCAGTAAAGATGGCCTTGCGGTTCGCCCGGCGGTTGTTTCGCGGCGAAATTTGCTCATTCACGATTCACTTGAACATGCGAACATATGGCAATGTTTGCAAGCCCCTTATTCTTTTGCATTGTGCCAAAATTTGACCCATGAGACATCCATCAGGTGGGATAGGACAGCCAAATGAGACATATCAGCACATGGACACACCCCCACCCTATGACAGAATCCGATCTGGCAGTTATTTAACATTCTGTGTTTTGCCAGTGTAGGGAGAGGTTGCTTTGTGGAGCAGGGACAGACTGTTAGCGACAACAAACACTTGCTAAGAAAAGTCCTTTTAAGGACTGGCATAGGTGTGCTATCCATAGGTGTGATATACTGAGGGGTGTGATATACTTATAATATACTTTCTAACATAGAAAGTATATTATAGTTCATTTGTATTGTGCAGCAGTTGTGTGTGGTTCTGCTGCGATCCCGCAGCTATAGAGAGGTACAAACGCTATTGGAATAACTAATTGCAACTGGTGTGATATACCTATTGCCCCCCAAAAAAACTAATTGAGGGGTGTAATATACCTATAATATACTTTCTAACATAGAAAGTATATTATAGTGCATTTGTATTGCGCAGCAGTTGTGTGCGGTTCTGCTGCAATATCGCAGGTAAAAAGAGGGAAAAGCATTAATGGAACAACTATTTGCAGCGGGTGTAATATACCTGTTGCCCCCCAAAAAACTGATTAAGGAGTGCGATATACCTGCTTTCTCAAAATAATAATTAAGGTGTTTGATATAACTGCTTCCACAAAATACTGATTGAGGGGTGCGATATACCTGCTTCCACAAAATACTGATTGAGGGGTGCGATATACCTGCTTCCACCAAATATTGATTGAGGCCTGGGATACATCGTCTTACACAAAATACAGATTGAGGGGTGCGATACACCTGCTTCCACCAAATATTGATTATGGGGTTCTATTTACATGTCTCCACAAAATACAGATTGTGGGGTGAGATATACCTGCTTCCCCAAAATACTGATTGAAGGGTGCGATATACCTGCTTCCACAAAATTCAGATTGAGGAGTGCTATATACCTGCTTCCACCAAATATTGATTCAGGTGTTCTATATACCTATTTCCACAAAATACTGATTGAGGGGTGCAATGTACCTGCTTCTACAAAATAGTGATTAAGGGGTTCTATATACCTGCTTCCAAAAAAATACTGATTAAGGGGTGGGATATATATGCTTCGACAAAATACTGATTGAGGGGTGCGATATACCTGCTTCCACCAAAGATTGATTCAGGGGTTTTATATACCAGTTTTCACCTAAATACTGATGGAGGGGTGCGATATAACTCCTTCCACCAAAGATTGATTTAGGGGTTCTATATACCAGTTTCCGCAAAATACTGATTAAAGGGTTATACCTGCTTCTACAAAATACTGATTGAGGGGTGCGATATACCTGCTTCCACAAAATAATGATTAAGGGGTTTGATATACCTGCTTCCACAAAATACAGATAGAGGGGTGCAATATACTTGCTTCCACCAAAGATTAAATCAGAGTTTCTATATACCAGTTTCCACAAAATACTGATTAGGGGTGCGATATACCTGCTTCTACAAAATACTGATTAAAGGGTTCTATATTCCTGCTTCCACAAAATACTGATTGAGGAATGCGATATAACTGCTTCCACAAAATATTGAATAAGGGGTTTGATATACCTGCTTTCACAAAATACAGATTAAGGGGTGCTATATACCTGCTTCCACCAAATATTGATTATGGCCTGCGATTCACCGGCTTCCACAAAATACTGATTGAGGGGTGCGATATACCTGCTTCCATCAAATATTAACTTAGGGGTTCTATATACCTGTTTCCACAAAATACCAATTGAGGGGTTTTATATACCTGCTTCCACAAAATACATATTGAGGGGTACAATATACCTGCTTCACAAAATACTGAAAGGGGTTTGGTATACCTGCTGCCACAAAATACTGACTGAGGGGTGCAATATACAGTACAGACCAAAATCTTGGACACACCTTCTCATTCAAAGAGTTTTCTTTATTTTCATGACTATAAAAATTGTAGATTCACACTGAAGGCATCAAAACTATGAATTAACATGTGGAATTATATACATAACAAAAAAGTGTGAAACAACTGAAAATATGTCATATTCTAGGTTCTTCAAAGTAGACACCTTTTGCTTTGATTACTGCTTTGCACACTCTTGGCATTCTCTTGATGAGCTTCAAGAGGTAGTCGCCTGAAATGGTCTTCCAACAGTCTTGAAGGAGTTCCCAGAGATGCTTAGCACTTGTTGACCCTTTTGCCTTCACTCTGCGGTCCAGCTCACCCCAAACCATCTCGATTGGGTTCAGGTCCGGTGACTGTGGAGGCCAGGTCATCTGGCACAGCACCCCATCACTCTCCTTCATGGTCAAATAGCCCTTACACAGCCTGGAGGTCTGTTTGGGGTCATTGTCCTGTTGAAAAATAAATGATGGTCCAACTAAACGCAAATCAGATGGAATAGCATGCCGCTGCAAGATGCTGTAGTAGCCATGCTAGTTCAGTATGCCTTCAATTTTGAATAAATCCCCAACAGTGTCACCAGCAAAGCACCCCCACACCATCACACCTCATCCTCCATGCTTCACGGTGGGAACCAGGCATGTAGAGTCCATCTGTTCACCTTTTCTGCGTCGCACAAAGAGACTGTGGTTGGAACCAAAGATCTCAAATTTGGACTCATCAGACCAAAGCACAGATTTCCACTGGTCTAATGTCCATTCCTTGTGTTCTTTAGCCCAAACAAGTCTCTTCTGCTTGTTGCCTGTCCTTAGCAGTGGTTTCCCAGCAGATATTCTACCATGAAGGCCTGATTCAAACAGTCTCCTCTTAACAGATGTTCTAGAGATGTGTCTGCTGCTAGAACTCTGTGTGGCATTGACCTGGTCTCTAATCTGAGCTGCTGTTAACCTGCGATTTCTGAGGCTGGTGACTCGGATGAACTTACCCTCACAGCAGAGGTGACTCTTGGTCTTCCTTTCCTGGGGCGGTCCGCATGTGAGCCAGTTTCTTTGTAGCGCTTGATGGTTTTTGTGACTGCACTTGGGGACACTTTCAAAGTTTTCCCAATTTTTCAGACTGACTGACCTTCATTTCTTAAAGTAATGATGGCCACTAGTTTTTCTTTGCTTAGCTGCTTTTTTCTTGCCATAATACAAATTCTAACAGTCTATTCAGTAGGACTATCAGCTGTGTATCCACCCGACTTCTCCACACTGCAACTGATGGTCCCAACCCCATTTATAAGGCAAGAAATCCCACTTAATAAACCTGACAGGGCACACCTGTGAAGTGAAAACCATTTCAGGTGACTACCTCTTGAAGCTCATCAAGAGAATGCCAAAAGTGTGCAAAGCAGTAATCAAAGCAAAAGGTGGCAACTTTGAAGAACCTAGAATATGACATATTTTCAGCTGTTTCACACTTTTTTGTTATGTATATAATTCCACATGTTAATTCATAGTTTTGATGCCTTCAGTGTGAATCTACAATTTTTATAGTCATGAAAATAAAGAAAACTCTTTGAATGAGAAGGTGTGTCCAAACTTTTGGTCTGTACTGAATATGCTTCCACAAAATACTGATTAAAGGGTGCGATATATATGCTTCCACAAAATACTGATTGAGAGGTGCGATATATCTGCTTCCACCAAAGATAGATTCAGGGGTTCTATATACCAGTTTCCACAAAATACTGATTGAGGAGTGCGATATACCTGCTTCCACCAAAGATTGATTCAGGGATTCTATATACCAGTTTCAACAAAATACTGATTGAGGGGTGCGATATACCTGCTTCTACAAAATACTGATTAAAGTGTTCTATATTCCTGCTTCCACAAAATACTGATTGAGGGGTGTGATATACCTGCTTCCAAAAAATAATGATTAAAGGGTTTGATATACCTGCTTCCACAAAATACAGATAGAGCGGTGCAATATACCTGCTTCCACCAAAGATTGATTCAGGGGTTCTATATACGTTTCCACAAAATACAGATTAAAGGGTGCGATATACCTGCTTCTACAAAATACTGATTAAAGGGTTCTATATTCCTGCTTCCACAAAATACTGATTGAGGGGTGCGATATACCTGCTTTTCACAAAATACTGATTAAGGGGTATAATATACCTGCTTCCACAAAATACAGATTGAGGGGTGCTATATACCTGCTTCCATAAAATACTGATTAAGGGGTTTGATAGAAGAAAATTAGTACCTGGAATTTTTCTTCCCTTGAGTCCGAAGGCAGCACAGAATGGGTTAAATGTTGTCCTCAACAGTCTGTAGGACCGCCTACCTAGATTAAACAATTAACAATTAAACTGATTAACATGGCTATAAATAGGTAGTGGATGCAACTGCTCCTTGTAGTAAAAAATAGATTCACACAGTTGCAGCAAAAATAATGAAAAGATTTATTAGGGAGGGTATCGCTGTGCTGCCTTCGGACTCAAGGAAAGAAAAATTCCAGGTACTAATTTTCTTCTTTCCCTTATCGTCCTCGGCAGCACAGAATGGGATTGTTATAGATTCCAAAGGGGGGGGAGGGTGATTTAGACCAGTACCGAATTCAGAACGCCTGTGCCAAAGGCTGAGCCCCTGGAGTCGATGTGCAGACGGTAATGTTTTGCAAAGGTCAAAGGAGTTGACCATGATGCTGTGTTGCAGATTTCTTGTATGGATACATGAGCGTATTCTGCTTAGGAGGCTGCTGCAGATCTCGTGGAATGAGCCTAGATGGACAGGGGTGGAGTTTCTCCTTCTAGCAAGTAGGTTTCCATGATTGTAGTTTTTATCCATCGAGCGAGTGAATCCTTGTATGGTGTTTGACCCTTTCTTGGTCCAGAAAATATCAGGAAAAGATTCTCGGCTACTCGGAATTCCTCTGTTCTTTGCAAATAGGTTTCTACTGCTCTTTTCACATCAAGCGTATGAAACGGGTCTTCCTCTTCATTCATCGGATTCGGAAAGAACTCCGGAAGAAAAGTTTCCCTATTTATGTTTGTAGTGGAAGGGACCTTTGGCAGAAAGGATGGCATGGTCCTAATCAGTATTCCATCGGGAAGCATCCGTAAATATGGATATCTGGATGAGAGGGCCTGCAGCTCTCCTAACCTCTTTGCTTAGGTTATTGCCACCAGGAATAAAACTTTGCAGGAAAGGAACCTGATGTCCACTTGCTCCAATGGTTCAAAGGGCGGCTTGGTAAGCCCTCTCAGCACTAAGGATAAATCCCATACTGGAAATGGTTTGAAGAACCTAGATATCAGGGGATGAGAGATGAATCTGTTGTCTGTCATGATATTAATGGCAGTCATCTGGGATTTCAAGGTATTTGGTTTCAAGCCCTTGTCAAATCCTTCCTGAAGGAACTGAAGAATTATGGATATATCGACTTTAGCATAATTATTTTCAGACAATCACGCTCTAAATTTTTTTAAAACTTTGACATATCTCAAATTTGTCGAGTGCTTGCGGGAATTCAGTAGAGTATCAATAACTGCATCTGGAAAACCTCTTCCTTCTAATCTGGTTCTCTCAACATCCAGGCCGTGAGATGAAGCCTGTCCAGATTCTGATAGTATAGGCACTGTTGGAGGAGCAAATCGGGGGCTTTCGGAAGTTTCCAAAAATTCCCTCTGGATAACTGAAGAAGAAGAGGAAACCATGACCTCCGGGGCCAGAATGGTGCGATCAGAATTGCTCTCGGCTTCTCTACCACGATCTTCTGTAGAACCTTCAAGATGAGAGGGACTGGTGGAAATATGTACACAAATTGATGACTCCAAGACATCGAAAATGCATCCACCACTGTCGGCCGGTCGCACCTGTTCAGGGAACAGAAATTCTGCAGCTTCCTGTTTTGTCTGGATGCCATCAAGTCCCAGGTTGGAGACCCCATCTGGTTATTACTTGATTGAAGTAGACTGGATTCAGTTCCCATTCTGCTGGATTCATCGTTGTCCGACTCAGAAGATCTGATTGTGTATTGCAACAACCTCTTATATGAATCGCTCTCAAGTCCGAAAGATGAGATTCGGCCCAGATAAATATTTGCTTGCATAATCTTATCAAGGATAGGCTCTGCGTTCCTCCCTGTTTGTTTAGATAAAACACAGTGGCGAGATTGTCTGACCGGATTAATACAGATCTCCCCTCTAGGAGAGGTTGAAAATGGTACAGCGACTTCAGTACTGTCTTCATTTCCTTGAAGTTTGAAGACTGCTTCAGATCCTGGTGCAACCACTTCCCTTGGATCCATTTGTTCTGCACATAGGCCCCCCAGCCTTTGGCTGACGCATCGGTTGTTATCATTATCGGAGGAACATATTAAAAATGACCTTCCTTTGGTCAGATTTCTGGTTTGTAACCACCAGTTCAGACTGAGGATTACTGCCGGCTTTAGGCTGAATCTTCCCTCCAGGTTGTGATGATTGGCACGCTTTGCTTCGATCATACTCAACTGGAGGTCTCGCATGCTGTTTTTCGCCCATGGCACTGCATCTATAGTAGAGGTCAGATGGCCCACGGTTTTTATTACTCTGCGGACAGATGGCTTGTGTATGGACATTAAAGTCCTTACTTCCCGTCTGAGTCTGAATCTTCTCCGGAGGAAGGAAAATTTTCATGCAGCGGGTGTCTATTAATAACCCCAGTAACTTCTTTGACGTCGTCGGAGAAAGCTGGGATTTTCCCCAATTCATCAGAAAACCTGAGGGACTGGAGAAGAGCTATGACTGTGTGGAGGTGAGCTTCCAGCTGCCCCTGCGAAGCTGCCACAATTAGCCAGTCATCCAGATACGGATATACTTGAATGGCTTGTAGACGTAGATACACTGCTGCCACCACAGAAATCTTGGTAAATATCTGGGGTGCGGATGTTAGCCCGAAAGGTAATGCTTTGAATTCTAGGTGCAGAATCCTTCCTGCTTTGCCGACTGCCACCCCCAGGAACTGTCTTGAGGTAGCTTTTATGGGCACATGTAGGTAGGCATCTTCTAAATCTAGGGAAGTCATAACCTAGTTTTGTTGGAGAGCAGATGTGACGGATCTTATGGACTCCATTTTGAAATGGATCTTCTTTAGATAGTGGTTCAGGTATCTGAGGTCTATAATAAGACGCCATCTTCCGTCTGCCTTTGGGACAGGAAACAATCCGGAGTAAACTCCTTGCTTTTCTTGACCCCTTAGTACTAGTTCCAGGGCTCCTTTTTTCAGGAACTGTTCCATAAGATGACTGATTCGAGGATCTTCTTTTGGGTAATTCTGAAACTCTAGAGAATATCTATCTCTTATTACGTCCAGGGTCCACTTGTCCGTGGTGATCTTTTCCCAGTTCGCATAGAAGTGAGACAGACGTCCTCCTACTGACTGACTTCTGGCGTCAGAAACCTGATTTGGGTTTCTTATTGATGTCTCCTTTCCCCCTTGTTCCTTCAGATGAACCAGGACGGACTTTTCTATCTGTTCTGCCTCTGCCGGATCATCCGCGAAAACTTCCTCTGTGATAAGATTGTCTTCTAAAAGGGGCGAAATTTTTTAGCACGATCCGTAGTCTTGAACTGAGGAAAATTCAAGGCTTTTTCTTCCAAATTTGTTTCCAACAGCTTGTCTAGTTGTGAACCGAACAGCTTCCCTGGTTCAAAGGGTAAGGAGCAGAGATTACTCTTTAATGCGGCATCTCCTGCCCATCATTTTAGCCACAAGGTTCTTCTTATAGAATTTGAGAGCGCCATGTCTTTAGCCAGGAGTCTCAGGAAAACCACCGGAAAGTCACATAAAAATTCAGCTGCCAGCTTGAGGGATGGTAGTTGCTGAAGTAAGTCCTCTCTGGAGACTCCTTCTTCCATGTCTCTTCCCAAATGACTCAGCCAGACTCTGAGTGCTAGAGCTACCGGAACTGCCGCCATTGCTGCCTTATTTAATGCGGCTAGGTAAGTATGAAGCCTTTTTAGCAGATTATCTGCCTTTTTATCCATCGGATCTTTTAGCAGCGTGGAGTCATCCACCGGAAAAAAGGACCTCTTAGCTAACCTGGTTAGAGCAGGATCAACCCTGGCAGGGGATTCCCAGCTTGAAGACTCGGTGGGATCAATTCTATAGACAGAACGGAATCTGGAACCCAGGTCCATTTTCTTCAGAGGATATTTGCATTCTTTCTGGAATATGGATTCCAGGACTGGGTGGCTTGGGAGTACACAGGCTTTTTTCTTTGGAAAATATAAAAGACTCTCTTTGTCTTGCTCGGCAACCGGGTCTTTTTTAGTTTCCATAACACCTTTAACGTCCTTGATTAGGCGGTTAGCATCTCTTTTATCAAAAAGGAAGTTTTCTTCTATATTAGACACTTCCCAATCAAACTCTGATGACAGTTCTCCCTCAGATCGTAGTGAGTCGACCGAGGTGGATGAGGGAGACGGATCCCGCCTTTTTTTTTACATTTTCTGTTTCCTTTTTGTCTGTTTTAAAAAAGACTTAAAAAGTCCCATTAACCTCTTAGTGTCACGGATGGTGTAACAGAAAACAAGAAGTTACAATAAGGATCCGACTGGCTTGATCCGAAACTAAGGAACAAAAGGGTGACCCCTATTTAAGCCCTGAAACTCTCCCTGTCTTCTCAGCCCATGCAAAGATCTCTATGATAGAAAATTGCATGCCCTCGTGCCTCAACTGTATGACACCTGAACACCCTATAATAGTGAGGGGACACGACCACCGGCTCCCTACACTTAATACGGAGGGAGTCAGGGTCACCTAGGATCAAGCAAACAGGAAAACACAAATCAATGAACAGACTTATCTGTAGAAGCATCAGTTTGTAGCATCCAGCATGTACACACTCCAGGAAGTTGTATAAACCGCAAAGTGATGCAGTATGGGAGGGGATTTAAAGGGATGCAATCAGTGCAACTAGATGACAGCTGAGAGAGGGAAACGAGATGACAAAACGAAAGCAAAACAAAAGAACCTCAAGCAGGAGGTTCTGAAGAATGTATTTCAGAGCTTCTCAAATGTCTGGCGGTGACAGTACCCCTCCTTCTACGAGTGGACTCCAGACACTCAGAGCCCACCTTCTCGGGATGGGACCTATGGAAAGCCCTGATGAGACGAGTGGCCTTAATGTCCGTCACTGGGACCCACATCGTCTCCTCAGGACCATAACCCTCCCAATGAACGAGGTACTGGAGAGAACCGCGGACAACACAAGAATCCACAATCCTAGAGACCTGAAATTCAAGATTACCATCAACCACAATTGGAGGCAAAGAGGAGGGTACAATGGGTTGGACATAAGGTTTTAATAGGGACTTATGAAAAACATTATGGATCTTCCAAGTCTGAGGAAGATCAAGACGGTAGGCAACAGGATTGATGACGGACAAGATTTTGTAAGGCCCAATAAACTTAGGACCCAACTTCCAGGAGGGAACCTTCAATTTGATATTCTTAGTAGACAACCACACCAGATCACCAACATTCAGCTCTGGACCAGGCACACGTCTCTTATCCGCCACACGCTTATATCTCTCACTCATGCTCTTTAGATTATCCTGAATCTTTTGCCAAATAGATGACAAAGACGAGGAGAATCTCTCCTCATCAGGTAAACCAGAAGACCCCTCTCCAGAGAATGTCCCAAACTGCGGATGAAACCCATGTGCACCAAAAAATGGTGACTTATCAGAAGACTCCTGACGACGGTTATTTAAAGCAAACTCAGCAAGGGACAAAAAAGAACACCAATCCTCCTGATTCTCCACCACAAAACAGCGCAGATTTGTCTCCAGATTCTGATTGACACTCTCTGTCTGGCTATTTGACTGCGGGTGGAAAGCAGAAGAGAATGACAACCGAACCCCCAAGCGAGAACAGAAAGCCTTCCAGAATCCGGAAACAAACTGTGTGCCCCTCAGAGACTATGTCTGAAGGAATACCATGCAATTTGACAATGTGATCAATAAATGCCTGCGCCAGCGTATTAGCATTGGGCAACCCAGGAAAAGGAATGAAATGCGCCATTTTGCTAAAATGGTCCACCACCACCAGAATCACAGTCTTCACTGAAGAACGAGGCAGGTCCATAATGAAGTCCATGGACAGATGTGTCCAAGGACGAGAAGGAATGGGTAACGGAAGAAGAGGACCTGATGGCCGTGAATGAGGGACTTTGGCACAAGCGCAGGTCTCGCAGGCTGCCACAAAACCCTCAACTGACTTACGAAGCGCCGGCCACCAGAATTTCAGAGCGATAAGATCCACTGTGGCTCTACCCCCCGGGTGCCCAGCAAGGACAGTATCGTGGTGCTCCTTAAAAACCTTGTGTCTTAAAGCGAGAGGCACAAACAACCTCCCAGGAGGACAAAGATCAGGAGCCTCTGCCTGGGCTGCCTGAACCTCTGCCTCCAAATAAGGATAAAGAGCAGAGACCACCACACCTTCAGCCAAAATGGGACCCGGGTCTTCAAAATTCCCACCTCCCGGAAAACAATGTGACAGGGCATCTGCCTTCACATTCTTAACCCCAGGGCGGAACGTGACAACAAAATTAAACCTTGAAAAGAACAAAGACCATCTGGCCTGTCTCGGGTTCAGACGCTTGGCTGACTCCAAGTAGGCCAGATTCTTATGGTCGGTAAACAAGCTAATAGGGTGTCTGGCTCCCTCTAGCCAATGGCGCCATTCCTCAAAAGCTAACTTGATGGCCAACAACTCCCTATCTCCCACATCGTAATTTCTCTCTGCGGAGGAGAGTTTCTTTGAGAAAAAGGCACACGGTCGCCATTTGGCAGGAGAGGGACCCTGAAACAAGACCGCACCCACACCCACCTCAGAAGCGTCCACCTCAACTATGAAGGGCAGAGAGATATCAGGTTTTAACAAGATGGGAGCGGAAACAAAACTCTCCTTTATACTAGAAAAGGCCTTATGCGCCTCTACCGACCAGAAGGAAAAATCTACCCCCTTTCTAGTCATATCAGTGAGTGGTTTAACAACAGAGGAATAATTCAAAATAAACTTCCTGTAATAATTGACAAAACCCAAAAAACGCATCAACGCCTTCTGATTCTCAGGAAGCTCCCACTCAAGCACAGTGCGGACCTTCTCGGGGTCCATGCGAAAACCAGAAGCAGAGAGAAGAAACCCCAGAAATTGAATTTCTGGAACCGCAAACACACATTTTTCCAGTTTAGCATACAATTTTTTCTCCCGCAGGATGAGCAAGACCTGACGTAGGTGGTCCTTATGAGTTTTGAAATCAGGAGAAAAAAATCAAAATGTCATGTAGATACACTAGTACAAATTTCCCCATTAAATGATAAAGAATCATGTTCACAAAATGCTGAAAGACGGCTGGAGCATTCATCAAACCAAAGGGCATAACCAAATTCTCAAAATGGCCCTCAGGGGTATTGAAGGCCGTCTTCCATTCATCTCCTTCTCTGACCCTGACCAGGTTGTATGCCCCTCTTAGATCCAACTTGGAAAAAACTTTAGCCCCAACCACCTGGTTAAACAGGTCCGGGATCAGAGGAAGCGGATAAGGGTCACGAATTGTGATACTGTTCAGCTCCCTGAAATCCAGACTTAAATCTTAAAGAACCATCTTTTTTCTTAACAAAGAAAAAAACAGCGGCAACAGGTGACTTCGAGGGTCGTATGTGTCCCTTTCTCAGGCTCTCAGAGATATAAGCACGCATAGCGACCCTTTCAGGTTGGGAGAGATTGCAAAAACGAGATTTAGGCAGCTTGGCGCCTGGGATGAGATTAATAGGGCAATCGTACTCCCTGTGAGGGGGCAACTCCTGAACACCACTCTCAGAAAAAACATCCGAAAATTCTGAGAGAAAAGATGGTACAGTCTTAGTAGAAACCTCTGAAACAGATGTCGTGAGGCAATTCTCTCTGCAAAAGTCACTCTAACCATTTATTTGCCTCGCTTGCCAATCAATGGTGGGGTTATGTTTAGTGAGCCAGGGTAGCCCCAACACTAGAGGAGTAGGCAACCCGCTTAGGAAGAAACATGAGACATCCTCAACATGAGTATATCTCACAATCAAACGGATATTGTGAACTATACCCTTTAACGATTTCTGAGAAAGTGGAGTGGAATCAATAGCAAAAACAGGTATATCCTTTCCCAAAGTGCCTACCTGGAAACCATGTGTTATAGCAAATTGATTATCAATGAGATTGACAGCTGCTCCACTATCTACAAAAATCTCACAAAAATGTTGTTGCTCTCTAGCGCCACCCTGGCATGTAGGACAAAACGGGAACTGCAAGCAAACGGAAAACCTTCAATTTCCGCATTAACCTTGCCAATAGTAACAGATGGAACGTTTTTAGAGGATTTTTTCTTTTTATTTCATTATTTCTCTCAAAAAACTGCCTGAATCTCCTAAAGGGAAATACATTTGCCAAATGATTTATACCTCCACAACAGAAACAAACCCTCCTCTGAGAGATAAATCTTCTATTGTCAGAGGCAAGCAAACCCAGCTACATGGGCTCCTGCTCAGAGGGGATTGAGAGAGACTGAGACCCCTGCACACTGAATGAGACCACCGCACTGTCCTTGGACTGAGTATGACAGGAAGTAGTGATCTCTCCTCTCTCTCTAAGACGCCTGTCAATACGAACGGCCCGAGACATGGCAGAGTCCAAGGAGGTAGGTCTCTTATGAAAGGCAAATGCATCTTTCAATCCCTCTGAAAGACCATGGCAAAATTGACTTCGGAGTGCAGCATCATTCCAACCAGTATCAGCTGCCCATCTCCGAAATTCTGAACAGTATATCTCTGCGGACTGTTTACCCTGGCATAAAAGACGTAGTCTAGACTCAGCCAGAGCAATACGATCCGGATCATCATATATCTGACCCAGGGCTATAAAAAATTCATCCACTGAACGGTGGCCGTGCCCCCACCGGCGGCGAAAAAGGCCCAAAACTGGGCGTTATCCCTAAGCAGCGATATGATGATCCCCACCCTCCGCTCCTCATCACCAGAGGAATGGGGAAGTAGGCGAAAATGGAGTTTGCAAGCCTCTCTAAAACGAACAAAATTCTCATTACCCCCGGAGAACGTATCCGGAAGCGAGATTTTAGGCTCAGAACAAATTCCATGAACGCAAGCAGAAACGGTCACCTCCAACTGAGAGACAGTTTTCCGGAGATCTGCTACCTCCAGTGAAAGACCCTGCATGCGGTCAATCAAGATTGAAACCGGATTCATGCTTAAGACGGTTTGGGTGGTTTATAATATTACGGATGGTGTAACAGAAAACAAGAAGTTACAATAAGGATCCGACTGGCTTGATCCGAAACTAAGGAACAAAAGGGTGACCCCTATTTAAGCCCTGAAACTCTCCCTGTCTTCTCAGCCCATGCAAAGATCTCTATGATAGAAAATTGCATGCCCTCGTGCCTCGACTGTATGACACCTGAACACCCTATAATAGTGAGGGGACACGACCACTGGCTCCCTACACTTAATACGGAGGGAGTCAGGGTCACCTAGGATCAAGCAAACAGGAAAACACAAATCAATGAACAGACTTATCTGTAGAAGCATCAGTTTGTAGCATCCAGCATGTACACACTCCAGGAAGTTGTATAAACCGCAAAGTGATGCAGTATGGGAGGGGATTTAAAGGGATGCAATCAGTGCAACTAGATGACAGCTGAGAGAGGGAAATGAGATGACAAAACGAAAGCAAAACAAAAGAACCTCAAGCAGGAGGTTCTGAAGAACGTCTGTCAGAGCTTCTCAAATGTCTGGCGGTGACACTTAGTTTCCGCGTCAGATACCTCTTCAGGCTGAGTACAAGAGACACAAACATTAGACTGCGAGTCATCTGGCAAGGGCTGAATACATGAAATACAGAGGGATTGTTTCCTCTTTTTCCTTTTTGATGCCGCAGAAGACCTCTGAGAATGGATAGAACCCGCAGCATTACAGCTCTCACACTGGTCATCTGGATGTTCATCAGACAGGGGCTGTTCACAGGATAGGCAGAACCTGTGCTTGTGCTTTTTAGATTTTTCCCCCCAGAGCTAGACCGAGTGGACATCTGCAAACATTAAGAGGCAAGAAAATCAGTATATAAAATGGTGGCCCAAATAACACAGGGGCCCCCTGACACAATACCTTTTAGACTGCAGGAGCTCGGCTGCCAGGCACTACAAGGCACCCTGCTCCAGCCTGCATCCACATTCAAATATTTGGTTTTGGCGCCACCCAGCACCAGCTGACCGGTCCCAGGATGATGACGTCAAATGCTCCTGCGTCTGTTAGATGCGGAAGTGCGGCGGCGGCCTCTAGTATTGCCGGAGCGGCAAGGAGAGGGATCCGGCCTGTGGCGCAGGAAGATGACGTCAGACGCTCCTGCGTCTGCCTTCCACAAGCGTGTCACCTTCGGAATCTGGCCTCCATGCCTGCCCGCACACCGAGGATGCAGGTGAGTGTCAGCGCCAAGGACACACCACATGGCAAAGCTGAACAATTGGCCTGGAGCCTGGGAAACCCCACGGCATATGTGGCCATCCACTGGATAAGGTGGGCAACTTCCTCAGAATGAGGACAAATAAAAAATACAAGGAGCAGTTGCATCCACTACCTATTTATGGCCATGTTAATCAGTTTAATTGTTAATTGTTTAATCTAGGTGGGCGGTCCTACAGACTGTTGAGGCCAACATTTAACCCATTCTGTGCTGCCGAGGACGATAAGGGAAATACCTGCTTCCACAAAATACTGATTGAGGCGTGCAATATACCTGCTTCCGCCAAATATTGATTCAGGTGTTCTATATACCTGTTTCCACAAAATACTGATTGAGGGGTACAATATACCTGCTTCTACAAATTACTGATTAAGGGGTTCTATATACCTGCTTCCACAAAATACTGATTAAGGGGTGAGATATACCTGCTTCCACAAAATTCTGATTGTGAGGTTTGATATACCTGCTTCCACAAAATACTGATTAAGAGGTGTGATATACCTGCTTCCACGAAATATTAATTCAGGTGTTCTTTATACCTGCTTCCACAAAATACTGATTGAGGTGTGTGATATACCTGCTTCCTCAAAATACAGATTGAGGGGTGCTATATATCTGCTTCCACCAAATATTGATCCAGGTGTTCTATATATCTGTTTCTATAAAATACTGATTTTGGGGTTCTATATTCCTGCTTCCACAAAATACTGATTTAGGGGTGTGATATACATGCTTCCACAAAATACTGATTGAGGGGTGTGATATACCTGCTTCCACCAAATATTGATTAAGGCCTGCGATACACCGGCTTCCACAAAATAATGATTGAGTGGTGCAATATACCTGCTTCCACAAAATGCTGATTAATGGGTTTGATATAACTGCTTCCACAAAATACAGATTGAGGGGTGCGATATACCTGCTTCCACCAAATGTTGATTGAGGTGTTCAATATACCTGCTTCCACAAAATACAGATTAAGGGGTGCGATATACCTGCTTCCACAAAATACTGATTAAGAAGTTTGATATACCTGCTTTCACAAAATACAGATTGAGGGGTGCAATATACCCGTTTCCACCAAATATTAATTGAGGCCTGCGATTCACCGGCTTCCACAAATAATAATTGAGCGGTGCGATATACTTGCTTCTACAAAATACTGCTTAAGGGGTTCTATATTCCTGCTTCCTCAAGATTCTGATGTAGGGGTGCCATATACCTGCTTCCACAAAATCCTGATTAATGGGTTTGATATACCTGCTTACACAAAATTCAGATTGAGGGGTGTGATATACCTGCTTCCACCAAATGTTGATTCAGGTGTTCAATATACCTGCTTCCACAAAATTCAGATTAAGGGGTGCGATATACCTGCTTCCACAAAATACTGATTAAGGGGTGCGATATACCTGCTTCCACCAAATATTGATTGAGGCCTGCGATTCACCGGCTTCCACAAAATACTTATTGCGGGGTGCGATATACCTGCTTCCACCAAATATTGATTCAGGGGTTGTATATACCTGTTTCCACAAAATACTGATTGAGGGGTGCAATATACTTGCTTCTACAAAATACTGATTAAGGGGTTCTATATACCTGCTTCCACAAAATACAGATTGAGGGGGGCGATATACCTGCTTCCACAAAATATTGAAAGAGGTTTGATATACTGTACCTGCTTCCACAAAATACAAAATGAGGGGTGTGATATACCTCCTTCCACAAAATGCGGATTAAGGGGTTTGATAAACCAGCTTCCACTAAATACTGATTGAGGGGTGCGATATACCTGCTTCCAATAAATATTGATTCAGTTGTTCTATATACCTGTTTCCACAAAATATTTATTTAGGGGTTCTATATACCTGCTTCCACAAAATACTGATTGAGGCCTGCAATACACCAGCTTCCACAAAATACTGATTAAGGGGTTCTATATACTTGTTTTCACAAAATCTTGATTGAGAGGTGCAATATACCTGCTTCCATGGAATACTGATTAAGGGGTTTGATATACCTGCTTACACAAAATACAGAGTGAGGGTGCGATATACCTGCTTTCACCAAATATTGATTTAGGTGTTCTATATACCTGTTTTCACAAAATACTGATTGAGGGGTGCAATATATCTGCTTCTACAAAATACTGATTGAGGGGTTTGATATACCTGCTTCCATAAAATACTGATTGAGGGGTGTGATATACCTGCTTCTACCAAATATTGATTCAGGTGTTCTATATAGCTGTTTACACAAAATAGTGATTGAGGCGTGTGATATACCTGCTTCCACAAAATAGTGATTGAGGGGTGAGATATACCTGCTTTCACCAGATATTGATTTAGGTGTTCTATATACCTATTTTCACAAAATACTGATTGAGGGGTGCGATATACCTTCTACTACAAAATACTGATTAAGGGGTTCTATATACCTGCTTCCACAAAATACTGAGATAGGGGTGCAATATATCTGCTTCCAAAAATATTGCTCTTCTTCAGGGACTTTGGCACAGGGTCATTTTGAAAAGGACAGGCAAAGTAAGAGGCAGACTGTTCTGCAGGGATGGTAGGGGTCGGGCAGGTGCACCAGGCCAGAGCTTAAGTGGAAAGTTGGAGAAGGTGCATGCAATTACGTCAAAGGACGCACCAGAGTTGGTTGAGTGGCTTACTCAGCCTTCCGCTTCCTCATTCTTTTTATCCTCTGTATCTGCACCCTCCTCACTCTCTGCTGCTATGTGCACCCCCAAAGACACCACCACCACTACCATCACAATAGCTCCTCCACTTGAATCAGAGGAATTATTTTCTTATCCATTCCCAGACCATACCAATGCACAGCTATTCTTGGCATCGGATGAGGAAGAGGAGGTAGCAACGGCTGCCACCCAGCGGTCTGATGACAGTACCCAGATTAGACCAAGGAGGGTCGTCCCCGCTTTTGCTGCCTCCTCCGAGATCTCTAATGTTAGTGGTGGTGAAGGTGACGATGATGACGTGTCCATGGACGTCACGTGGGTGCCCACAAGAGAGGAAGAGGAGAAGGAGGCAAAGCAGGCAGAACTAGCAGTGCACAGGAGGCAAAAGCAGACTGCTAATGTATCTGGAGCGAGCCATCCACCATGCACAGTCACATCTCGCGCTCCCTGGACGCTGGCATATGGCTCCGCAGTGTGGGCTTTTTTTTAACGTGTCAGCTGCTGAAAATAGTGTTGCCATCTGCAGCCTGTGCTGTCAAGTCATAAGTCGCAGTAAGCCCAACACTCACCTAGGGACCACCGCCTTAAGAAGGCACCTAGTCTACCATCACCGAGCCCAGTGGGAGCAAAGCCGTCAGAAACCACAAAGCCACACTCCCGGCGCTCCACGTCCTGCCTCTTCTCCTTCTCCTCTCTCCTCCCATTTGTCCTCCACTCAACCTTCTACAGTGCAATCTTCTCATTCATATGGCAGAAGGCAGGCTTCCGTGGCCAAAATGTTTGAGCGGAAAATGTAGATGACGCCAGATAACCCTCTTGCCCATCGGCTGACTGCTGGCTTGACGGAACTGCTAGTCTGCCAACTACTGCCATATAAATTGGTGGATTCCGAAGCCTTTAGAAAATTTGTGGCCATTGGCACACCACAATGGATGGTCCCTGGAAGGAAATATTTCTCCCAGAAGGGCATCCCAGAGCTTTATGGCCACGTTCAGCGGCAATTGAATATATCTCCGGTACATAGTGTCGGTGCCAAGATACATCTGAAAAAAGCCACGTGGTCTAGCAAACATGGGCAGGCAAGGTACATAGCTTTTACTGCCCACTGGGGGAACCTTCTAACGGCCATCAAGCATGTAACCCGTGGCACCCGTGTGGATTTGGTGTTACCGCCACGGATTGCTGCAGGCCTGCCTCTTCTTCTCCTTCTTCTACTCCATCCTCCGTCTCCTCCTCGGCTGACTCCTCCTTTTCAACTGCTACTGCTTTTTCCGCTGCACCCCCTAAGCTCCCCAGAACCTATTTGACGTGCCAGGTGAGACGTTGCCATACTGTGCTGTGGCTGTTGTGCCTGGAAGCCAAGAGTCACACCGGTCCTGCACTGCTTTCAGCTCTGTAGTCACAGGTCGATCAGTAGCTAACCCAGCTAAATTTGACAGTTGGTAAAGTGGTGTGCGACAACGGTGCCAATCTGCTGAGCGTGCTCAAACAGGGCAAAATTACACTTGTGCCAGGTATGGCACACATCCAGAACTTAGTCGTCCAGCGACTCATTGCCAAATACCCCGGGGTCTAGGACGTCTTGCGGCAGGCCAGGAAAATCTCTGGCCATTTTAGAAGATCTTACAAGGCCATAACTCGCCTTGCTGACGTTCAGCAGCGACACCACCTGCCCGTCAGACGTCTGATTTGTGACTGCCAGACGCTCTGGAACTCCACCTTGTATATGCTTGATAGGCTGCTCCAGCAGCAATGTGCCTTTAACGACTACCTGTACGAACTCTGCAGCAGGACAGGTCCTGGGGAGCTTGGTTTCTTTTCACTGTGCCATTACCTGCTCATTTGCGACACATGCAGACTTCTGCGGCCATTTGATGAGATCATCAAACTGGTCAGTTGCAGCCATGGCACCATCAGTGACATCGTACCTTACGCCTTCTTTCTAGAGCGTGCATTGCCTCATGTCATTGATCAAGCTGTAGAGGAGCAGGAGCTGGAATATAAGGAGTTCGCAATGCTGAATGAATTCCCAGGGGGGGCTACTCCATATGAGACAAGTCAGCAGGAGTCGGAAGAGGAGTCAGAGGAGGATATTGGCTGCGGGAAGGAGGAGGAGCAAGAAGAGCAGGCTTTTATGGGGACTTTAAAGTTTTCGGGGATCCCTGGTGTTGTTCGTGGCTTGGGGGAGGAGACCGAGGACGACATTCTCTTGGGCGATGAGCAGGAGCCAGGGTGCTCCACCACTTCCAATTTAGTGCAAATTGGGGCCTTCATGCTCCAGTGTTTGAAGAGGGACCCCAGTATAAAAAGCATAAAGGGCAAGGACCAGTACTGGGTGGCAACGTACTTAGACCCCCGGTACAAACCAAAAATGGTGGACATGTTACCAGCATCACAGAGGGTTGTCAGAATGCAGCATTTCCAGACCTTGCTGCGAGAGTTTCTGCCTTCTGCTGTTGCGGGCGCTGGCAGAGAAATTTCCACCCACAGCAAAACAGGTGTGGGTACCAATCCTACCGCGCCTGCAAGAAAACGTCGGTTTAAAGATGTGTTGGTCACTTCGGATATGAGATCATTCTTGCAGCCATCCAATCGAGAGCCACCCTCCGGGAACACCTAGACCAACAGATGTACGACTACATCGGGTTAACGGCCGATGTGGACGCTCTGAGAAACGAGGAACCCCTGGACTACTGGGTGTGCAGGCTTGACCTGTGGGCAGAGCTGGCGCAATTTGCCATGGAACTCTTGGCTTGCCCCTCGTCGAGTGTCCTGTCCGAAAGGACGTTCAGCGCAGCTGGGGGGATCATGACCCATAAGTGCACTCGCCTACCTCATGGCTAAAAATGAATGAGGCATGGATCTTGGAGGAATTCAACACCTGGGATGACCACGTGTAATTGAATTTCCTCATGCCAACCCACACATATCCGCCACCACCCGGAACAAAAAATGGTCCTTGTCTTATGTATATACAGTGGCATAAAAGGCCTTTTTTATTAGGTGAATGCCTAATTTTTGGGGCCTCTACTTCAGTGTCCTACAGTAAAAAAATTATTTAGTGAACACCTAATGTACCTCCAGACACATAATCACTTGTTCTTTTCTGTTAGGTGAATGCCTAATTTTTGGGGCCTGTACTGGCCTACAATTAATTTTTTAACCAGTGACCACCTATTGTACCTCCAGCCACATGATCCCAAGTTCTTTTCTGTCAGGTAAATGCCTTATTTTTGGGGCCTGTACTGGCCTACAGTAAAATTGTTATCCAGTGAGCGCCTCTTGTACCTCCAGCCACATAATTGCAAGTTCTTTTCTGTCAGATGAATGCCTAATTTTTGGGGCCTATACTGGCCTACAGTAAAATTGTTATTCAGTGACCTATTCAGTGACCGCCTAATGTACCTCCAGCCACATAATCACTTGTTCTTTTCTTTCAAAAATGATTTTTATTAGAATTTTTCAATGTAATCTTACATTTAAAACATTGAAATATGTTTATGCAAAAACAAGCAATAAAGAATACAGTTACATCAAAATATTGGTAGTATGGTTTAAATGTAGCAAGAATTTATACATTTTCATGCTTCATTCTACTGCTAATAAAAACTACATTCTGAGGCTCAACCCAAGTTATACACTTGTTCAATAAAATTGTTATTCAGTGACCGTCTAATATACCTCCAGCCACATAATCACAAGTTCTTTTCTGTCCGGTGAATGCCTAATGTTTGGGGCCTGTACTCCACTGGCCTGCAGTAAAATAGTTATCCATTGACCACCTAATATACCTTCAGCCACATAATCACTTGTTCTTTTCTGTCAGGTGAATGTCTAATTTTTTGGGGCCTGTATTCTATTGGCCAACAGTAAAATTGTTATCCACTGACTGTCTAATATACCTTCAGCCACATAATCACTTGTTCTTTTCTGTCAGGTGAATGCCTAATTTTTAGGGCCTGTACTCCCGTGGCCTAAAATACAATTTTTCTAGGCTCCAGCAGGGCACACTTTTGAGAGCTTCCCTTTAAGATGCATACAAATGGCCCCTGATTAAAATACATATTTTTTGTGGGAATTTTTGGCATTGATCCCCCTCTGGTATGTCACTGTCCATGTTGTGGGACTATTTGTGCACTTCTAGTAAGTATTTGGTGCCTGCAAATTTGACCTGAAGGTTTTTCTGGTTCGCCTGCCATGAAAGTAAATGGGGCCCGCCGCAAACGTGCGGTTCGTGAACATTTGATCGCGAACGCGTATTCGCATTCGCGAAACGTCCCGGCCGAAGTTCGTTCATCACTACTTATCAGACCAAAACTAAGTGTCCTATGTGTTATCTGTCTTACAGTCCGCTAGACTGCAAAAGTCAACTTAGTTGTTCCTGACCCATCTTGATAATATAACACTGTTGGAATTTGATTTGACTGTGATTTCCCCCTTTGTACAATATGTAACAAATAATACGACATGCAAAAACATTATGGCTCTTATAGTCCTGGCACTTGATTGCAATATGACACATAAACCCAATCAGGCTCTCCTTCTAATTCGACAGCAGTGGTGGTGGTTATGTAGATCTTCAAAACCGTAGCTCTAGGATTTTCCTCATGTCTCTTGTTTCACCACTACCCAATCTCCTGATTGTAAAGAATGATTTGCTTCTATACAGTCTGGATTCTAGAGACCTAATCTAGGGGCATTCCCAAACAGTACTACATAAGGACTTAGGCCTATCTTCCGGTTAGGTGTGTACCAGATGGAGGAAAGCCCCAGGGGTAGGTACTCTCACCTCAGTAAGTATCTTTTAGCTCTAGCCTTTGCTACAGGCCAAATCTCCGAATATCCTGGAAAGAGATCAATACAGACACAGACATTTTCACACTGTTCCACCTTTGTTCTAAATGTAGTCAATCTGCAGTCTCTGAAATGGGTAAGATGACCTTGGCATATGCCTTCCTGGAACTCGCATAGTTCTCCCATCATTATTACAGCATTCACCTTTAATTAACCTAGTGGCAGCATTGTTGAACCCAGGAGCCATCCACCACAGAACCAAATCACACCTTCTCTCTCTTGATTTGCCCATGTTCTAAATCCATCCTCTAGGTAGAATGACCTCTGAAGGAAGAGTTTCTTACCAACCCTCCAGAGTCCAGTCTCAATCATCACTTCTACCTTTATCCTTTGATGTTTTCTTTCAACCTCTGTAGCCTATATCTGAAAAAGACAGACTTTTGGAAGTCTACTGGCCCTAAGCCATCCTGTATCACACAGACTTCCACTTAGCGTAGACTTCAGGTAATAGTTTAGCCTTTACCTTCTCAGGCAGCATCAGGGCATCAAACATATTTCATACACTCAGCATTCATTATTGATGGGCTTACCCATGGATCAAACAAAATCTCTGCTTCACCAGATTAGACCATAATAATGAGTGATACCGAAGGCATACCTGGATCAATATTGATGTTAGCAGTCTTACCCTCAGCCATCTTACAAACCTCAGCGAGTGTCTTCAGCTTTGTCTCCTGCACTAACATTGCTGGAGGGAGTAGTTCTTTCTTGACAACATCAGATTAAGTAGGAACAGCATATCCTGTCTGAGATGATCCATCTTCGAAGAACCTGAAATTATCTACCAGAAACTCAAAAATGTGGTTATTAATTGAAGCCAGTTATGTGAATTATATTTTTTTGTTTTTTTTTGTTGGGAAGGCACTGTTACTCCCTCCCTCTTCCAGAGGCAGCAGAGTAGTCAGAGTAGTCAGTAGTCACCTTTAAGGCGGTGAACAGTTGTTGCGAGGAGTAGGAACTGCATTACTATCTACTCCTACTGATGCTACCCTTAGCCATGAGAGATCATGTAACATGTTTGCTATGAGGCAATGGCAACAGATCCGAAGGTTGTATAGATGATAGGGATCCAGCATTTGATTTTGGATTGTTAATTCCCTATGGGTGTTGCACTTGAAGGGCTGAACATTTGTAGCGCCTTCCACAGGCGAGGAAGAGTTCCCCTGTTCTTGTGGGGAGGACTGATAGGCAGCCACACCCGCCTTAGGCCTTTGTTTAATTCAACTTCAACAAAAAGGAGGGACAAAATTGAGAGCTATAGTGAACTTTACTCAGGTCGAGCTAATACTAAACCTTTCCAGATGATCCTTAAGACCATCCACAAAGGCATCACTTAAGATTTTCTCATGCATATCTAAGGTATGCTCAAAGCCCAAATGTGAAAACTTTCTCCACACTCTCTGCCCTGTCCTGATGCATATTCAGACAATGTGACAGGATAATCACCTAAATGCTTCCTCCCCCAGCCACTGTTAAAGCTACAATCTTGAGAGAAAGAATCCCCAGCTCTACAATGGACTAAACCTTCTAAATCTCACTAACAACATGAGAAAAGTCTCAATTTTTCTTTCAACTAATTCTCTACAAAACAGCATAGGTAAGTCCTCTGAATTGGGAATTCTACTTAATCGGGTAAAATTGATGTTACTATTGGGGATACTGGGTGCAGCCGATTTCATACATCATAAAACGATGCTAGAAATCTCACATTTTCCTGTGACTGAAATCCACTCATCTGAATAAGGACTTAGAATGAGTGCAAATTTAGATTGACTGGATTGGTCAGGGATACTTCCAGTTGGCATCATAGGAATAATCTCTAAAGCACATTTTAAACTAGTGGAACATACAATTGGGAAAGGTTATTTGCAGACATCATTGGATCTAATCCAATACTGGGACCTATAACATGGATGGAGCCCTGTGTGGAAGATCTATAGATAACACACGTTAGTATCTTCACAGTCTGCAGATGCATTACCAATTACCAGCCGGTTACAGCATATTTTGAGAAAGGGGGATGGGATGCCACATGGCAACTTCTTTGTTCTCTATAGGATTCAAAATCCTCCATCTTGCAATAGAAATGATAATAATCGATGTCCCACTATGTGGCCCTCACACTGGAAGATGGAACAACCAGACAAGGAGCAAACCTCCAGCACACACCAAGTCTGGAGTACAACTGACTCCTGACCTTAAGCCACAAGTATAAGAAGCACCTAGAGACTACACCCAGCAAGGTAGTTACTGCACCAGACAGGGGAAGGCTACAACTTAAAGGGGAAGTGCACACACCAGTCACAACGTTGCCCCCGGCAACAGCATGCGTGGCAACTATGTCATGGCACACACAGCCAAAGGCGAGACACTGCCACCACATGCCATAACAGCAACACGTTACCACCGGCAGCAACAAGCATGGAACCAGTGTCACAGCGCACACAGCAAAGGCCGTGACCCTCCCACCCCTCAAAGCCCCCCCCCAACAGAAAAAGGGGAAACTAAATAGAACACCCAACCAACAACAAGGAGAGGGGGGGTAGCAGAATCAGCGTCAGTGCAAGGGAGTCTCCCCAGAACTGCTGCCAGCCCCTGGAGAAATACACAGGAACCAGGGCGCCAGCCACCAAACAGGCAGGAGAGACCTCACTGATCACTGCATCCACACTCAGACACAATTCACACCAAGTCGCTTCCAGCATGCATCCCCCACCAGCATACACCAAAGCCAGTTCAACAAGGACTGCAGCCAGCCATCACGACACAAGCAACAGAACCACTGAGACGTGGATGAGGGGAGACCCAAACACAAGTGCCAGTTCCCACCAACTGCAACCACTGTTACAGAGAACTGCACTGTAACAGGATTTCCCTTTCACCCTTCCTGCGGAGGATAAGCATGTGCGCCAGAAAATGGCAGGCGACACATGCTGGGCCCTCTTCTGAAGGCCACGACAGACAAACAGGGCAAAATCTAGCATCCATGCCAGACAGAATAATACACCAAACACTGACCAGACACTGAACAACAACTAGACGAACAACCACCCCAGAACATATACCCACACCAAACATAACCACAGGTAAGGTAGGTAAAATGGAGGAGACATAAGGAAGACATCGCTGGAGACATCGATGTCCCACTATGTGGTCCTCACACTGGAAGATGGAACAACCAGACAAGGAGCAAAACACTTACGGTGGTGTGCATGTAGCCTTATACTGGAGAATTATTTGATTTGGTTTGAATTTAAATAGTAAGTTATGTGCTGAGCAAAACTGAATACAACACTGGTGGATAATTTTACTTGATGTATTTAAGTGGATTATACCTGTTCTACCCTGTAGATATTGGGACCAAATTGATTCTATTGCACAAATAGAAGAATGAATTTTTATGCAGTTTTTTTCTAACCTGAGTGTGACTACTTAGGGTACTTTCACACTTGCAGCAGGACGGATCCGACAGGCTGTTGACCCTGTCGTATCCGTCCTTCCGCTATTTCGCCGTGCCTCCTGACTATAATTGGGAAGGGGCGGAGCTCCGGCGCAACACCGCAGTTCGCGGTGAGAGGCCGCCGGACTAAAAAGTCGGACATGCAGGACTTTTAGTCCGGCGGCCTTTTGCCGTGCACTGCCGTGCTGCGCCGGAGCTCCGCCCCGTCCCTATTATAGTCAATGGGGACGGAGTGGCGGTCCGACGGCATGGCGAAATTGCAGAACAAAACTGAATATAACACTAGTGGATTACTTTACTTGTTCTATTCTACAGCCATTGGGATATATTGTTTTTAACATATATATATTTTAGTTAATTTTATTTTTCATCAAGTTGCACTTTATTTTAGCATAATAAACATTTTTTGCATCCACATGTATCCGAGTGAGCCTGTCAACTATTATACAATTACCTCTCTAGACAGGGTGAGTCAATTTGAACAGTGCACCCTATCCCTTACGATTTAGCAGGAGAGACTCCTTATTGTACTATTATGTATTTCTGTTACATTTTCTGCTACTTTTATTTTCTCTGTGTATTTTGGTAAACATTGCAGGATTATCTATAGCAATGACATTAAAACTAGCTGCCTAATATTGTGAAAGTCTCCCTTAGGGCTCGTTCACACGAACGTATTTTGCGTTCCGTATACAGGCTGTTTTCTGTGTTCCGCATTCATTTCAATGGGTCTGCAAAAGATGCAGACAGCACTCTGTGTGCTGTCCGCATCCATTGCTCCATTATGTGGCCCCGCAAAAATTATGAGTCCTGTCCTATTCTTGTCTGTTTTGCAGACAAGAATAGGCATTTCTATATAAGGCCTCCTGTTCTGTGCCGCAAATTGCGGAAGGCACACGGGCGCCTTCCGTGTTTTGCAGATACGCAATTTGCGGACCACAAAAAATGGCACGCTCTTGTGAACGAGCCCTTATGCTGCAAAATATAGCTCTTACCCATTATAGGATGGACTCCACAAGACCATGAAGGCGTCCTGAGGCATCTGGGACCAAGATGTGGCAGCAAATTCTTCAAGTCATTTAAGTTGAGTGGTGGGTCCTCAACAGTTTGGACAGTTTTCACAACACATCAATTCATAGATTTGCTTTACAGCAGTTGTAAAGACATAAGAAACCTTAGTCCGAAACTGACTTGGAAAATGGATTTGAAAACTGTTGGGCGTATGCTCTATGTGCAGAGGAAATTGCGCAGGGAGAGGAGGAAGGAGGAGCTCAGCTATGTCCATCACCTATTATATAGAACAGAACCTGTATGAAAAATATATTTTAGGATTTTATTTAACATACATAGTGACTTGAAAAATTAGAAATAAAACACACAAAAAATACAAGGTCAACAGTGGTCACTTTAAAGATACCGTACAATCAGGTTGAAACAAAAAAAAAATGATTCATTAAAATGCATGTTAACAGATCCTTATAAAATGCTATCCAATATCTGAGGCTACTATGTGACCATGCCACTTGTTTCAGTCAACCCGAATTTCCTAGTTGGCTGTTAGCCTGAATGCCAGCTGTTCTCTCCTTGTAATTATCACACCAGGACACAGCTTCTCAACATGCGAATATTATTGTTTATTTAGTTAATACATTTAATGATCCTTTTCAACAAAAAGAAGTGCATGCCTGTGTACTTAAAAGCAGAGGAAAAATCAACATAATTATTCTGAAAATGTTATTCTTGCCTCTTGTAATCACATTCCCATACAGCTGTCACTTGTAGTTTTTATTGCATGGTAATTTTTCTAATCACCCCTGTTTTAGTGTTTGGACTAAATACACAGAAAGAAGGAAAGAAAAGCTGCTTATTGTAAGTAGTAAACACTATTTTTATGGTTTACCTACAACACCCATGCTGTTAAAACGAATGACCTACATAAAATTTGTTTTATTGGTATTGTTTTTTAATTTTCTTTGTTACCAGAAATTTTTCAGTGTTCACAGCAAGCATCATAATAAATTGATACTTCCTGTTCTGTAAAGATCATTTCTCAGTAGTCATCTCATTTTCATCACAGGTAGGATTAAATTTTAAGGTAGCATTTCTGCTATAACGCTACATACAGACAGATCACTTAGGATTACATACACCATAGAAAATACTTATTGGTCATAGCTCGTCTGCTCCTCAACCTTGCACAATAACCTTTGCACATGTCCCAGCGCAAAACTCTTTTCTATAGAAGTAACACATCATTTTCTGACTGGTTTCTTTTGTTCATGTTCATGTACTGTAAAGCAAATCTTTGAATTGCTGTTCATATCTTAGATCAGTAGCTTAGGCAAGATGGCTTCCCCCAATTACAGTATAAAACAGAAAAATGTGTATATATATATATATATATATATATATATTTGATCAAGATGTGGGAAATATAAGAAATCCTTATGGAGAGTGCCTTATATGGCTTGCGGAGTGCTTCTCTGGAATTCTGGGAAGAAAGGGATGCAAATGAGCTCTTAACAAGCTCTGCCTCTGATGCTGCCAGATGTAAGCCAGCTATCCTTTAAGTCAATGTTCTGCCCTTTAAGAAGCCTTGAGACATGACATGGATAATAATTAAGCCACCATCTCATCTGCAGACAGCTGTTTCAGGGTGATTGCCCTCATCAATGTAGAGCAGAGAGTACTAGCTTAGGTCAGGATTTGGGGAATATATCTTCTTAAGAAGAACGCCTTAAACATCCTAGTTAAGCAAGTACTCTTTGCTCTACATTGATGAGGGGCCATCACCCTGAAACAGCCGTCTACAGATGGGATGCTGGCTTAATTATTATCCAATTCATGTCTCAAGGCCTCTTAAAAGGTCGAAAATTTAAAAAAGGTCGAAAAGGATAGTTACTTTACATCTGGTAGCATTAGAGGCAGAATTTGTTAAGAGCTCATTTGCATATATTTGCATGTATACCAACAAATACAAATTATGCTTTCATTTATTATAATCACACCCTTTGAACCAGTATTGGAATGTCCTGCTCAGTCCTATATGTTGATTATTGTGGTTGTTGGGCCATTTTTAAAAATGTTTTCCTTTAATGTCATATAGCACCATGTACTCCTTCATGAAAGGTTCCTGCAAGCTATTGTCATGGACGTTCCCGCAACAGGTGGCAGGAGATCAGTGAGACTGGCAACACATGGTTTGATCTGACATGTTATCTGTTTGGATCAAATGACGTCTGTGTTGTTTCTGGTGCTTGCCACACCTTCTTTCCCCAGGTGTGGCTATTATGGTCATTTAACCTTCTCTATTTATTGTTGTTTATCCCACTATGCTATCCAGTTTATAATTTCAGTTTGAGTTGTGAATAGCTGCTGTGTGGATCTCGACTGAGTTCCTGATGCTGCCATAGTCACTTGAAGTTAAGTGTTTTCTTTCCCTAGTTTCCAGGCCTTATTCCCTCACCCCTTTCTCTCCCACACACGAACATGACATTATAAACCGCAAAACCCGTAATTTTTTTGCTTTTTTCAGTATAGCCATGGATCTTATTGCTGCACTGGCCGGACAGCTGCAGGAGCTGTTTTTGGAGGTAACTGACCTCTGCACGATTGTCTCGCAGATCCAGAGACCACAAGCTGCTGGTCCTAGTGGTGATTACCAGGGCTGTCTCAAACCTAAAGTTGCCATCCAGATTCTCTGTTTCATTTTGTTTAGGGAGGCGTGCAAATTGTATTTTAGACTACGTCCACATTCATCTGGGGATGAGATTCAGAGAGTTGGTGTGGTTATTTCATTGCTTATAGGGGATGCTCAGTCATGGGCTTTTTTTTCTGCCGCCGGATGCAGTCTCTCCGATCAGTGGATTCATTTTTCAAAGCTCTGGGTCTCATCTATGATGACCCGGATCGGATCTCCCTGGCCGAGACCAAGCTACGTGGCCTTCGTCAGGGAGAGCGTTCTGCTGAGATTTATTGCTCTGAGTTTAGGAGGTGGGCTACGGATACTGAGTGGAATGATCCGGCTCTCCGTAGTCAGTTCTGTCAGGGATTATCAGAGAGGCTGAAGGAAGCCGCTATGTCTCTTGCAGTACGCATTAATAGACGCCTGAGAGAGAGAGAGGTCTAGGGGCCCCCACTCTCAGGACATTCTATCTATCACTAATGTATAGTCTTCCTCTGACACTTTGGTCGAAAATACTCCTGGGTTTATGACTGGGGACGAAACCAAGCAATTAGGGGGAGCTACGGATGTAGTTGAGTTAACACTCATGATTTATGAGACGTGTTATCTAAACTAAATGCGTTACGCAAACACCTTTAATTGCTTTTCATGGGCTTTTGTCTCAAGATAACGCAATGAGTTAAGAAATTTGAGTTAAGAGCTTGAGTTCTAACCCTGCTACATCTGTACTCCTGGATCTACTTTTAAGCGTATAAGTCGTAGGAAGGGAGTGTGTTTTTTCTGCAGACAAAAGGGACATTTTATCTATGTATGTCCATGCATTCAGCGTCAAATAGAAAAAAAAGGGAACGTCTAATTCCCATCTGACTCTTGTAGGGGTGAGAGGGGAGTCAGAGAACGTGCATTTATCTTTGACTGGTAGTACCCGATTTCTCCTGACTGCCGAAGTGGAGCTAGAGTCCAAGACTGTGGGGATTTAGGTGTTTATCGACATCGGGGCAGGGGTGAACCTGATTGATGCTCAGTTCGTCCGTATGCACTGGTTGTCTCCAAGTGCATTAGAGAAAAACATTTCCATTTTTGCTATTGATTGTGCACATGTGTTGTCGTGTATTTGGATGACATACTAATTTATTCTCCAGACGTGAAGACTCATCAGGATCACGTTAGACAGGTGTTACAGATCCTAAGAGATAATACATTATATGCAAAATTAGAGAAGTGTGTTTTTGCTGAACATGAGGTGCAATTCTTGGGCTACCTGCTGTCATCTTCAGGTTTTCGAATGGAACCAGAGAAAGTCCATGCTGTATTGGACTGGGATCGACCTGAAAATCTGAAGGCTCTTATTCGGTTTTTGGAGTTCACGAACTATTACCGAAAATGTATTCAGAACTATTCAACAGTGGTGAAACCCTAAGAAAGGGACAGATGTTTCAGTGTGGTCTGATTCGGCATTGCGAGCCTTTTACTGCGGTTTAGGAGTGCTTCGCTTCTGTCCCTATATTGGTGCAGCCGGATGTATCACAACCTTTAATTGTAGAAGTTGACGTGTCCGAGGTGGGGGAAGAAGCAGTCTTATCGCAGGGCCCGTCACCTGGTAAATGGCACCCATGTGCATTTTATTCTAAAAAGCTCTTTGCCGCAGGGAGAAATTTACGATTTGGGTAATAGAGAGTTGCTGGCCATTAAGTTGGCTTTTGAAGAATTGTGTCATTGGTTGGAAGGGGCGATTTATCCGATCACGGTGTTTACAGATGACAAAAATTTGGCTTACCTGGAGTCGGCTAACCAGATGGTCTTTGTTTTTCACCAGATTCAATTTCATTGTCACTTATCTTCCTGGGGTTAAGAATGTTAAGGCAGATGCCTTGTCACGTCATTTTCCTGGAGGTGGTGATTTTGAAAATCCAAATCCGATACTGTCGGAAGGGGTGGTGATATCCGCTCTATACCCTGACCTAGAGGTGAAGGTGTTAGAGGCTCAGGGAGATGTACCGGAGTCTTGCCCCTCTTGGAAATTGTATGTTTCATCAGAATTGCGTTATAACGTGTTTGAGGAACATCACTGTACGGTTCTTACGGGACACCTTGGAAGTAGATCCACTGCCGGCCTCATCTCTTGTAGATTCTGGTGGCCGGAGTTGGTGAAGGGTGTTGAGGACTATGTGTTGGCCTGTAGTATCTATACATGCGCTAAGATGACACATACTCGACCTTCTGGATCTCTACTTTCATTGCCCATACCTTCCAGACCATGGACTGACTTGTCTATGGATTTTATTACTGATCTGCCTAATTCATCTGGAAAGACAGTTATTCTGGTGGTAGTTGAGTTTTAGTAAGATGGTGCACTTTATAACATTGCCTAGCCTACCTAATGCTAAAACATTTGCGCAAGTGTTTGTTGACAACATTGTGAAACTTCATGGCATTCCCTCTGACGTGGTCTCGGATCGTGGGACTCAGTTTGTGTCCAGACTATGGAAGGCGTCCTGTACTTGGCTGAGAGTACAACTGTCTTTTTCTTCTTCTTTTCATCCTCAGATGAATGGACAGATGGAACACACTAATCAAAGTCTGGAGACTTACTTAAGATGTTTTGTCTCTGAGAACCAAGAGGAATGGTCCTCGTTTTTGTCTTTGGCAGAGTTTGCCATAAAACATAGACAGAAGTCCACTGGTAAGTCACCATTTTTTGGGGTATATGGGTTTCACCCGCAATTTGGCACATTCTCTTGTTCAGATACTTCTGGTATCCCTGAGGAGGAACGTTTTTCGTCATCATTGTCTTCTATATGGCGGAAAATGCAAAATTACTTGATGAATATGGGCAACAAGTATAAACATGTGTCTAACAGGAAACATATGTATGCTCCTGACCTAAGTGCGGGTGATTTTGTGTGGCTGTCCATGAGAAATATTAAGTTGAAGGTTCCTTCTTGGAAGTTGGGTCCAAGGTGTATTGGTCCATATAAGACCACTGCCATTATTAATCCTGTAGATTTTCATCTTGAACTTCCTCAGGCTCTGAAAATGTATAATGTGTTTCACAAATCTTTGTTAAAGAGATATGTTGAACCTTTGGAGTCGTACCCTTTGCCACCAGCTCCTGTCATGGTGGACGTCAGTTTGGAATTCCAGATCACCAAGATTATTGACTCACGAGTAGAGTTGAGCGGACACCTGGATGTTCGGGTTCGACGGGTTCGGATGAACTTCAGAAAAAAGTTCGAGTTCGGGACCCAACCTTGCCCCAGAACCCCATTGAAGTCAAAAGGGACCCAAACCTTTGAGCACTAATATGGCTGTAAAAATGTAATGGAAAAGGGTTAGAGGGCTGCAAATGGCATCAAAATGTGGTTAAGAGCATGGCATGTGCTCTGCAAACAAATGTGGATAGGGAAATTACTTTAAATAAAATAAGTAAAAATAAAAAATCATAATCTTGATCTAGGAGGACGAGGTCCATATGGAGTAGGAGGTTAAGGAGGCGGTAGATGTGGCAGTGTAGGTGGAAGGTGGGTGGAAAATATAACCTGTAATGACCCCCTCCAGTCATGCTAAATACTTCAGAGACAATACACTGGCTGCAGGGTAGGCCAGCACCTCCAAGGGGTAAAGGGAAAGCTCAGGCCATGCCATGTGCCACAACTTTTTAGCATTGAATGAAAGGATGTGGCGCGCATTAATTAATGAAGAATTTATTAAATTTTATTCCCTGTCAACTATGCAGAGCAGGGGTTTCTTTCCGGCAAAATTTGAAAAATGTCACCTGACAATGCAATTGACGATTTTTTTAAAGTTATGTTCCTGTCATCTATTTAGAGGTGCCCCAGTGACATCCACCATCCATTTGGATATCTTTATCAACTTTCGATGTTCTTTTCAGAGCCTACCATGTTGATCACAGTTATCGGCGAATCAGGGTTCCACGCCGTAGAGGGAGCGTGAGAAAAAGAGACCAAATTTAAGGGAGATAAATTTATACAAAATTTTGGGGATCGAGCGGAAATATGGGAAAAGTTATTGAGGCGCAAATGTGGGATAAATTACAGAAGCCCAAATGTGGGCCAAAAGAGTAAAGCGGAAATATGGGAAAAGTTATTGAGGCGTAAATGTGGTACAACTTGTTAAAGTTTAAGCATTGAATCAAAGGAGGTGGCGTGCATCAATTAAAGAAGAATTTCTGAAATGTTATTCCCTGCCACCTATGCAGAGCAGGGATTTATTCTTGTCTAAAATTGTATAATTTCAACCCAAGAATGTAACAGAAAAATTACAGAAATTTATTAACCTGTCTACTTGGTAGAGCAGGGGTCTATGACAGAAAAATTTTTTTATTGTCACCCGAAAATGTAAAAGAAAAATTATTGAAATGTATTAAGCTGTCAACTAGGCATAGCAGTGTTACATCACACCCAAAAATTTGTGAATTTCACCAGAAAATGTAACTGATAATTTTTTTTTTTAACTGTTCTAATAGGTTTAGCAGTGGTACATCACACCCAAAAATTTGTGAATTTCACCAGAAAATGTATCTGACAAAGTAGTGAAATGACATAAAATTAAATATGTACAAATAAAAAAATAAAAATTTGATTTATGAGGTAGAGTTCCATATGGAGTAGGCGTTTGAGGAGGCGGTGGACCAAGTAGTGTAGGTGGAATCGGCGGTGGAGGAGGACGAGGTAGCCAACACTGGTTTTTGGTTGTATTTATTTTTTATTATGGTGCACACCAAAAGAGTGTGAAATATCCAAAATACAAGAATGAGCAATTGCGCTGCAGTATAACAATGGCCGGTTAGTGCCAGTATACATGTCTATTCTGCACAAGGTACGGACAAGTCCTGTGGGATCCATGCCTGGTTCATTTTAATGAGCGTGAGCTTGCCCACATTGGCTGTGGACAGGCGGCTGCGCTTGTTTGTGATGGCGCCCCTTGCCGTGCTAAACACATGTTCAGATAATACACTGGCTGCAGGGCATTCCAGCACCTCCAAGGCGTGAAGGGCAAGCTCAGGCTATGTGCCCAATTTGGAGACCCAGAAGTTGAAGGGGGCAGACCTGTCATTCAGTACGTGTAGGCGTGTGCACACATACTGCTCCACCATGTTGGTGAAATGCTGCCTCCTGCTAAGACGTTCCATATCAGCTGGTGGTGCTGCTTGTTGTGGCGTGCTGACAAAGCTTTTCCACATTTCGGCCATGCTAACCCTGCCTTCTGAGGTGCCCCAGCTGCGTTAGTGACCTCTTTCTCATCCTCTGCCTTCGCCTTGTGCTTTCACTGTGCCCCCGCTGTCAGGTGGGAATGCCACCAGCAGCGCGTCTACCAGCGTGCACTTTTACTCGCGCATCTTATGATCACGCTCCAGTGACGGAATTAAGGACGGTACGTTGTCCTTGTAATGGGGATCCAACATCGTGGCCACCCAGTAATCAGCACAAGTTAGAATGTGGGCAACTTGGCGATCGTTGCAGAGACACTGCAGCATGTAATCGCTCATGTGTGCCAGGCTGCCCAGAGACAACGAAAAGCTGTCCTCTGTGGGAGGTGTATCGTCTGTGTCCTCTGTATCCCCCCAACCATGCACCAGTGATGGCCATGAGCTAGTCTGGGTGCCACCCTGCTGTGAACATGGTTCCTCCTCCTCCATCTCCTCCTCCTCATCCTCCATCTCGTCATCCTCCAGAAATGTGCCCTGGCTGGACAATTGTGTACCTGGCGTCAGTGGGTGCAGGAACCCGCCCTCGGAGCCACTTGTGAATGACTGGCCGGAAACCCTACGAAATGATCCCTCTTCCTCCTCCTCC
Organism: Bufo gargarizans; assembly: GCF_014858855.1. Classification (NCBI taxonomy): domain Eukaryota; kingdom Metazoa; phylum Chordata; class Amphibia; order Anura; family Bufonidae; genus Bufo; species Bufo gargarizans. Next base: position 164,106,297 of record NC_058084.1, read on the forward strand.
TCCTGTGCCACATCCTTTTCCATCATCGCCAGCAACGTTTTTTGAAAGAGGCATATAAGTTAGATAGTAACGCTGAGAATGGTGTTATCGGCACTGGCCATGTTGGTGGAGTACTCAAAACAACGCAACAAGGAACACAGGTCTCGCATGGAGGCCCAGTCATTGGCTAAACCTGCGGCTAAACCTCCACTATCGCCTGCTGCTGCTCGTACAATCTGGCCAACATGTGCAAGGTGGAGTGGCACTTTGTGGGCACGTCGCATATGAGGTGGTGAGCGGGATGGCCGAAGTTACGCTGCAGCGCTGACAGCGAACAGCAGCAGGGTGAGAATGCCGAAAACACGCACAGACGGCCCGCACTATATGCAGCAGCTCTGACATATCGGGGTAATTTTAAGGAATCTCTGCACCACCAAATTCAGCACATGAGCCAGGCAAGCTATGTGCGTCAAACCGGCTAGTCCCAGAGCTGCTATGATATTTCGCCCATTATCACACACCACCAGGCCGGGCTTGAGGATCACTGGCACCAACCACTCATCGGTCTGTTGTTCACGGCCCGTCCACAGCTCCTGCGCTTTGTGAGGTTTGTCCCCCAAACAAATAAGTTTTAAAACTGCCTGCTGTCAGTTGGTGCTGAACGTTTTACGCTGACCTGATGAGTTGCTGGTAGAGGATGAGGAAGAAGAGTAGGAGGAAGCAACAGGAGGCATACTGAAGCACCCTGCAATCCTCGGTTGTGGAAGGACATGCGCCAAACTGCTATCCACTTCAGGCCTAGCCACCACTGCATTTACCCAGTGTGCTGTTATGGAGATATAACGTCGCTGACCGTGCTTACTGGTCCACGTATCCGTAGTGATGTGCACCTTGCCACAGATGGCATTGCGCAGTGCACACCTGATTTTGTCCCCTACTTGGTTGTGCAGGTAAGGGATGGCTCACCTGGAAAAGTAGTGGCAGCTGGTCAAGACGTACTGAGGGACAGCCACTGCCATAAGGCCTTTAAAACTATCCCTCTCCACCAGACAGAATGACAGCATTTCAAAGGCAGTAAGTTAGAAATGCTGGCATTCAGGGCTAGGGATCGCGGGTGGGTAGGGGAGTACTTCCTCTTCCTCTCCAGTGTTTGGGAGATAGAGAGCTGAACGCTTCCGTGGGACATTGTGGAGATGCTTGGTAACCCAAGTGGTGGTGTTGCTGGAAGATCCTCTGTTTGCAGGGTGGCAGGTGGCACTGTCACTCCAGAGGTGGATGAAGAGGCCGAGACTGCAGCAGAAGAGGAAGCAAGAGGAGCCAGAGACCTTTCTTGGTTTTTGAGGTGTCTACTCCACTGCAGCTCGTGCTTACCACTTAAATGCCTGGTCATGCAGGTTGTGCTCAGGTTGAGAACGTTTATGCCTCGCTTCAGGCTCTGATTGCACAGCGTGCAAACCACTCGTGTCTTGTCGTCAGCACATTGTCTGAAGAACTGCCACGCCAGGGAACTCCTTGGAACTGGCTTTGGTGTGCTCAGTCCATGGCTGCAGTGGGCAGTAGCAGGCGTACTGTCTAGAGGACGGCCTCTCCACTTTTGCACCCTGCTCCCTCTTCTGCTGTGCTGGTGGCTCTGTGCGACCACCGCCTCTTTCTCGGAACTACATAGGTCACTCACATGACCTTGATTCCATGTGGGGTTGAGGACCTCATTGTCCTCCACATCATCTTCCACCCAGTCTTCACCCCTTCCCTCTTTGTCGGTCTACACACTTTCTAAAGCCCCAGCAGTTGGCACCTCTGTTTCGTCATCATCCGAGACGTGCCACGATGGTCCTCTCATGTACTCATCTTGAAAGATAAGTGGTTAGGCATCGGTGCACTCAATCTATTCCACTTCTGGGGCAGGGCTAGGTGGATGGCCCTGGGAAACCCTGCTAACAGAGTCATCAAAAAGCAGAAGAGACTGCTGCATGACTTGGGGCTCAGACTGCTTGGCTGATTTGCAAGGGGGTGAGGTAAAAGACTGATGGACATGGGCTGCAGGTGCCAACTCTGATATTTCAGCAGGAGACTGGGTAGGAGACAATCTGAAGGAACTGGAGGCACTGTTAGCAACCCAATCTACTATCGCCTGCACTTTTTCAGGCCTCACCATTAGAGTTGAGCGAACACCTGGATGTTCGGGTTCGAGAAGTTCGGCCGAACATCCCGGAAATGTTCGGGTTCGGGATCCGAACCCGATCCGAACTTCGTCCCGAACCCGAACCCCATTGAAGTCAATGGGGACCCGAACTTTTCGGCACTAAAACGGCTGTAAAACAGCCCAGGAAAGGGCTAGAGGGCTGCAAAAGGCAGCAACATGTAGGTAAATCCCCTGCAAACAAATGTGGATAGGGAAATTAATTAAAATAAAAATTAAATAAATAAAAATTAACCAAAATCAATTGGAGAGAGGTTCCATAGCAGAGAATCTGGCTTCCCGTCACCCACCACTGGAACAGTCCATTCTCAGATATTTAGGCCCCGGCACCCAGGCAGAGGAGAGAGGTCCCGTAACAGACAATCTGGCTTCATGTCAGCAGAGAATCAGTCTTCATGTCATAGCAGAGAATCAGGCTTCACGTCACCCACCACTGTAAGAGTCCATTTTCATAAATTTAGGCCCAGCACCCAGGCAGAGGAGAGAGGTCCCGTAACAGAGGATCTGGCTTCATGTCAGCAGAGAATCAGTCTGCATGTCATAGCAGAGAATCAGGCTTCACGTCAGCCACCACTGCAACAGTCCATTGTCATAAATTTAGGCCCAGCACCCAGGCAGAGGAGAGAGGTCCCGTAACAGAGGATCTGGCTTCATGTCAGCAGAGAATCAGTCTGCATGTCATAGCAGAGAATCAGGCTTCACGTCAGCCACCACTGCAACAGTCCATTGTCATAAATTTAGGCCCAGCACCCAGGCAGAGGAGAGAGGTCCCGTAACAGACAATCTGGCTTCATGTCAGCAGAGAATTAGTCTGCATGTCATAGCAGAGAATGAGGCTTCACGTCAGCCACCACTGCAACAGTCCATTGGCATATATTTAGGCCTAGCACACAGGCAGAGGAGAGAGGTCCCGTAACAGACAATCTGGCTTCATGTCAGCAGAGAATCAGTCTGCATGTCATAGCAGAGAATGAGGCTTCACGTCACCCACCACTGCAACAGTCCATTGGCATATATTTAGGCCTAGCACACAGGCAGAGCAGAGAGGTCCCGTAACAGACAATCTGGCTTCATGACAGCAGAGAATCAGTCTGCATGTCATAGCAGAGAATGAGGCTTCACGTCACCCACCACTGCAACAGTCCATTGGCATATATTTAGGCCTAGCACACAGGCAGAGCAGAGAGGTCCCGTAACAGACAATCTGGCTTCATGTCAGCAGAGAATCAGTCTGCATGTCATAGCAGAGAATGAGGCTTCACGTCACCCACCACTGCAACAGTCCATTGGCATATATTTAGGCCTAGCACACAGGCAGAGCAGAGAGGTCCCGTAACAGACAATCTGGCTTCATGTCAGCAGAGAATCAGTCTGCATGTCATAGCAGAGAATGAGGCTTCACGTCACCCACCACTGCAACAGTCCATTGGCATATATTTAGGCCTAGCACACAGGCAGAGCAGAGAGGTCCCGTAACAGACAATCTGGCTTCATGACAGCAGAGAATCAGTCTGCATGTCATAGCAGAGAATGAGGCTTCACGTCACCCACCACTGCAACAGTCCATTGGCATATATTTAGGCCTAGCACACAGGCAGAGCAGAGAGGTCCCGTAACAGACGATCTGGCTTCATGTCAGCAGAGAATCAGTCTGCATGTCATAGCAGAGAATGAGGCTTCACGTCACCCACCACTGCAACAGTCCATTGGCATATATTTAGGCCTAGCACACAGGCAGAGCAGAGAGGTCCCGTAACAGACAATCTGGCTTCATGACAGCAGAGAATCAGTCTGCATGTCATAGCAGAGAATGAGGCTTCACGTCACCCACCATGTCCGACCATGTCCACGACCATGTCCACGTCCGCGTCCCTTACTAGATGTTTTTCTCATTGTTATGGTTCACCACAACAACAAATATATTATTTGGCCCAATGTATTGTATTCAAATTCAGCGGGATATAAATTTGAGGCCTAGTATTTAGGCGCTCGGTGACCGGTATGGATTTAGTGACAGAATTAGACTTGGAAATGCACAGAAGCGTGTGTGTGTGAAGTTATTCTGAATGACCCAATGTGCACCTTGAATATTATATACCCTTTTAGGGATAGATTTCAAATAGCTCTGATATAGCAGAAACCACTAAATTATGAAATTGCTAAATTGGGAATTGTATTTCAACCCAGAACAAAAAATGTGCTTTGACGGACACTAAATAACTTTCCCAGCCACAACAGGACAGCGTTAAAGAGAGATTTAGCAGGATATAAATTTGAGGCCTAGTATTTAGGCGCTGGGTGACAGGTATGGGTTTAGTGACAGAATTAGACTTGGAAATACACAGTAGCGGGTGTGTGTGAAGTTATTCTGAATGACCCAATGTGCACCTTGAATATTATATACCCTTTTAGGGATAGATTTCAAATAGCTCTGATATAGCAGAAACCACTAAATTATGAAATTGTTAAATTGGGAATTGTATTTAAACCCAGAACAAAAAATGTGCTTTGACGGACACTAAATAACTTTCCCAGCCACAACAGGACAGCGTTAACGAGAGATTTAGCAGGATATAAATTTGAGGCCTAGTATTTAGGCGCTGGGTGACAGGTATGGGTTTAGTGACAGAATTAGACTTAGAAATACACAGTAGCGGGTGTGTGTGAAGTTATTCTGAATGACCCAATGTGCACCTTGAATATTATATACCCTTTTAGGGATAGATTTCAAATAGCTCTGATATAGCAGAAACCACTAAATTATGAAATTGCTAAATTGGGAATTGTATTTCAACCCAGAACAAAAAATGTGCTTTGACGGACACTAAATAACTTTCCCAGCCACAACAGGACAGCGTTAAAGAGAGATTTAGCAGGATATAAATTTGAGGCCTAGTATTTAGGCGCTGGGTGACAGGTATGGGTTTAGTGACAGAATTAGACTTGGAAATACACAGTAGCGGGTGTGTGTGAAGTTATTCTGAATGACCCAATGTGCACCTTGAATATTATATACCCTTTTAGGGATAGATTTCAAATAGCTCTGATATAGCAGAAACCACTAAATTATGAAATTGCTAAATTGGGAATTGTATTTCAACCCAGAACAAAAAATGTGCTTTGACGGACACTAAATAACTTTCCCAGCCACAACAGGACAGCGGTAACGAGAGATTTAGCAGGATATAAATTTGAGGCCTAGTATTTAGGCGCTGGGTGACAGGTATGGGTTTAGTGACAGAATTAGACTTGGAAATACACAGTAGCGGGTGTGTGTGAAGTTATTCTGAATGACCCAATGTGCACCTTGAATATTATATACCCTTTTAGGGATAGATTTCAAATAGCTCTGATATAGCAGAAACCACTAAATTATGAAATTGTTAAATTGGGAATTGTATTTAAACCCAGAACAAAAAATGTGCTTTGACGGACACTAAATAACTTTCCCAGCCACAACAGGACAGCGTTAACGAGAGATTTAGCAGGATATAAATTTGAGGCCTAGTATTTAGGCGCTGGGTGACAGGTATGGGTTTAGTGACAGAATTAGACTTGGAAATACACAGTAGCGGGTGTGTGTGAAGTTATTCTGAATGACCCAATGTGCACCTTGAATATTATATACCCTTTTAGGGATAGATTTCAAATAGCTCTGATATAGCAGAAACCACTAAATTATGAAATTGCTAAATTGGGAATTGTATTTCAACCCAGAACAAAAAATGTGCTTTGACGGACACTAAATAACTTTCCCAGCCACAACAGGACAGGTATGGGTTTAGTGACAGAATTAGACTTGGAAATACACAGTAGCGGGTGTGTGTGAAGTTATTCTGAATGACCCAATGTGCACCTTGAATATTATATACCCTTTTAGGGATAGATTTCAAATAGCTCTGATATAGCAGAAACCACTAAATTATGAAATTGCTAAATTGGGAATTGTATTTCAACCCAGAACAAAAAATGTGCTTTGACGGACACTAAATAACTTTCCCAGCCACAACAGGACAGCGTTAACGAGAGATTTAGCAGGATATAAATTTGAGGCCTAGTATTTAGGCGCTGGGTGACAGGTATGGGTTTAGTGACAGAATTAGACTTGGAAATACACAGTAGCGGGTGTGTGTGAAGTTATTCTGAATGACCCATTGTGCACCTTGAATATTATATACCCTTTTAGGGATAGATTTCAAATAGCTCTGATATAGCAGAAACCACTAAATTATGAAATTGTTAAATTGGGAATTGTATTTAAACCCAGAACAAAAAATGTGCTTTGACGGACACTAAATAACTTTCCCAGCCACAACAGGACAGCGTTAACGAGAGATTTAGCAGGATATAAATTTGAGGCCTAGTATTTAGGCGCTGGGTGACAGGTATGGGTTTAGTGACAGAATTAGACTTGGAAATACACAGTAGCGGGTGTGTGTGAAGTTATTCTGAATGACCCAATGTGCACCTTGAATATTATATACCCTTTTAGGGATAGATTTCAAATAGCTCTGATATAGCAGAAACCACTAAATTATGAAATTGCTAAATTGGGAATTGTATTTCAACCCAGAACAAAAAATGTGCTTTGACGGACACTAAATAACTTTCCCAGCCACAACAGGACAGCGTTAACGAGAGATTTAGCAGGATATAAATTTGAGGCCTAGTATTTAGGCGCTGGGTGACAGGTATGGGTTTAGTGACAGAATTAGACTTGGAAATACACAGTAGCGGGTGTGTGTGAAGTTATTCTGAATGACCCATTGTGCACCTTGAATATTATATACCCTTTTAGGGATAGATTTCAAATAGCTCTGATATAGCAGAAACCACTAAATTATGAAATTGCTAAATTGGGAATTGTATTTCAACCCAGAACAAAAAATGTGCTTTGACGGACACTAAATAACTTTCCCAGCCACAACAGGACAGCGGTAACGAGAGATTTAGCAGGATATAAATTTGAGGCCTAGTATTTAGGCGCTGGGTGACAGGTATGGGTTTAGTGACAGAATTAGACTTGGAAATACACAGTAGCGGGTGTGTGTGAAGTTATTCTGAATGACCCAATGTGCACCTTGAATATTATATACCCTTTTAGGGATAGATTTCAAATAGCTCTGATATAGCAGGAACCACTAAATTATGAAATTGCTAAATTGGGAATTGTACTTCAACCCAGAACAAAAAATGTGCTTTGACGGACACTAAATAACTTTCCCAGCCACAACAGGACAGCGGTAACGAGAGATTTAGCGGGATATAAATTTGAGGCCTAGTATTTAGGCGCTGGGTGACCGGTATGGATTTAGTGACAGAATTAGACTGGGATATGGCCAAAAAATAACCACACTATTGCTGGTTAAATGCACTTGGTGACGGGCGCAGCTTGCCCCTGATTTAGTATATGGCCAAAAAATGAACAGACTATTGCTGGTTAAATGCACTTGGTGTCACAGCTTGACGCACCACACTACTGAGGGTTAAATGCACTTGGTGACGGGCGCAGCTTGCCCCTGATGTAGTATATGGCCAAAAAATGAACAGACTATTGCTGGTTAAATGCACTTGGTGTGACAGCTTCACCCTGATGTAGGCTTTAGCCAAAAAACAACCACACCATTGAGGGTTAAATGCACTTGGTGACAGGCGCAGCTTGCCCCTGATTTAGTATATGGCCAAAAAAATGAACAGACTATTGCTGGTTAAATGCACTTGGTGTGACAGCTTCACCCTGATGTAGGCTTTAGCCAAAAAACAACCACACCATTGAGGGTTAAATGCACTTGGTCGCAGCTTGGATGCACTTGGTCGCAGCACCGCACAAGACACAAAATGGCCGCCGATCACCCCAGAAAAAAGTGACTGACAAACGGTCTGGGCAGCCTAAAAACAGTGAGTGAGCATTTGAATTTCAGCAGCTCAATGATGCACAGCTGCAGATCGATCGATTAATCAAGTGAAGTCCTTTGGAGGAGTTAATCTGCCTAATCTCGCCCTACTGTCGCATCCGCAACCTCTCCCTACGCTAATCAGAGCAGAGTGACGGGCGGCGCTATGTGACTCCAGCTTAAATAGAGGCTGGGTCACATGGTGCTCTGGCCAATCACAGCCATGCCAATAGTAGGCATGGCTGTGACGGCCTCTTGGGGCAAGTAGTATGACGCTTGTTGATTGGCTGCTTTGCAGCCTTTCAAAAAGCGCCAAGAAAGCGTCACAAAAGCGCCAAGAAAGCGACGAACACCGAACCCGAACCCGGACTTTTACGAAAATGTCCGGGTTCGGGTCCGTGTCACGGACACCCCAAAATTCGGTACGAACCCGAACTATACAGTTCGAGTTCGCTCATCCCTACTCACCATTCATAGAGCCGCATTAGGCCCGAACCAAATGCCGCTGCAGGTTCTGTCGCCTACTCGCACCTGAGGAAGGGGTTTCACTTGTGCTTGTAGCTGGCACAGATCGACCACGTCCTCTCCCTGCAACAGGAGCTACACTAGCAGCACCACGACCTGGGCCACGTTCCTTATTTGACGCTCTCCTCATATTTCCCGAATTTAGGATCTTGCTCTAAATGGGTGTTTAATTAATAGAAGAATAGAATGACAGTATGTACAGGGTGTATCTCACACGTCCTAAACCAGACTAGGCCTCAATTAAATTTGTTTGCCCAAAATGGCTGTATTTCAAATACCTTAATAGAACCCCTGTATATAAAGGGTGTATCTCACAATTACATCTGCAGCAAAGGCTGACACATTTTTTTTTTTTCCCAAACGGGTATTAGTTTAATAACTAAATATGACAGCAGTATATAACCCTGGAATTTCAAACGTCTTGATGCTGCAAGGGCTGAAAAATTTTGTATTTTGTACAAAATGGCTGTATTTCAAATACCTGAATAGAACCCCTGTATATTAAGGGTGTCTCTCACACTCCCTGATCCAGACTCGGCCTCAATTAAATTTGTTTGCCCAAAATGGCTGTATTTCAAATACCTGAATAGAACCCCTGTATTTAAAGGGTATATGTCACAATTACATCTGCAGCAAAGGCTGCCAAATATATATTTTTTGTTAGTTTAATAACTGAATATGACAGCAGTATATAACCCTGGAATTTAAAACGTCTTGATGCTGCAAGGGCGCAACAATTGTGTATTTTGCCCCAAAAAATATGTTTTATTAATAGAAGAATAAAAGCCCTGTATATACAGGGTGTATCTCACATGCCCTGACCCACACTAGGCCGCAATTAAAGATTTGTGCACTAAATGGCTGTTTTTCAAATACCTGAATAGAACCCCTGTATTTAAAGGGTGTATCTCACAATGACATCTGCAGCAGGGGCGTCGCTAGGTTAAAACATTCGGGGCCTGGGCCCCGGATGTTTTGTCCCAGGCCCCGAATGTCCTGCCTGCCTGCTAGTTACAACTGTATTGCCGTACACAGAACGGCAATACAATTGAATCTTACACTGGGAAGAGGCGAAGGACCTGTGGTGACATCACAGGTCATGTGATCAGCAAAACAGGCTGTGATAGGATGACCTGGATGATGTCACCATCATGTGACCAGTGCAGGATTGGACCGGAATGAAGAGGAGAAGGAGCCTAATGGTGATATCTGTACATGAGGAGAGGTAAGTTAAGGGAGAGGCAGATGCTGGGAGTTGTAGTTATTTAACTGGGATGTATGTTAGGGCTGAAGGGAGGGATGTTATTAACATGGAACTGTGTGCTTGAGGTGGCTGGGGAAGGGAGTCATTTTATTTACAGGGGACTGTATTTTGAAAGTGGATGGTGGGGGGGAATGATGTTTATGTACATGGGAATTAATGTTTAGGCTACGTTCACACTTGCGTTTGGGGTTCCGCTTGTGAGATCCGTTTCAAGGCTCTCACAAACAGACCCAAATGCATCAGTTTAACCCCAATGCATTCTGAATGGATGCGGATCAATTCAGAATGCATCCGTTTAGGACCGATTCATTTGTATTAGCTTTGAATTTCTAAGTCTCAATACGGATCCGTCATGACTTACATTGAAAGTCAATGGGGTGCGCCTCCAAAACGGCTGCACGCAGCGTTTTTGTGTCCGCCTGGCCTTGCAGGGCCAAACGTATCCGTCCTGACTTACAATATAAGTCAATAGGGATGGATCTCTTTGCATTGACACAAAATGGTGCAATTGTAAACGGTTCCGTCCCCCATTGACTTTCAATGTAAGTCAGGACGGATCCGTATTGAGACTTAGAAATTAAAATCTAATACAAACGAATCGGTCCTGAACGGATGCATTTGTTTGTATTATCGGTGCGGATCCGTCCTGTACCAGTACTGGACAGATCCGCACGAACGCAAGTGTGAAAGTAGCCTTAGGGGGTGATGTTTACATTGGATTGTGCGTTGGAGGCGGCTGGGGAGGAGGTGATGTTATTTACATGGGACTGTATGGTGGAGAGTGGAGTATAATTGCAGGGGGCACTGCAGATCCAGGGGACATTATAGGCGGTCTCATTACTACTGGGGGCTCTATAGGAGGGTCTTATAGATCCGCCTTATTTCTACTAAGCGCACTATGGGGGCCTTATTACTACTGAGGGGTCTGTAGGGACCTTTATTACCACTGGGGGAACAATAGGGGGCCTTATTTCTACTGGGGACTCTGTGAGGGTATTATTAATATGGGAGGGCTCTTCTAATAATGGGGGCATTGTTGAGGAGCATTATCACGGTTGGGGCAGTATTACTAATGAGGGCATTCTAGAAGGGAATTACTATTGGTGGGACTATGAGGAGCACTATTACTATGGGGGGCAGTAATGTTTATTCAGTATAGTATTTGGGGGTATTGGGGGGGGGGGGCAGGGGCGTAACTAAAGGCTCATGGGCCCCGGTGCAAGAGTTCAGCTTGGGCCCCCCTTCCCTCAGTGCTTTGTGTGTCTTCTTATGCGGCACAAGTGTCTTTGGGCCCCTTCAGGCTCCTGGGCCCGGTAGCGACTGCTAGCTCTGCACCCCCTATAGCTACACCCCTGGGGGGGGGACTCCAGTTGGGGGATAATGATAGAATGTGAGGAAGCTAAGATGTCTGTGTGTCACACTCTGCAGAGACGAGGCGGCTGAGAGAAGTGTCCGGACCGAGTGGAGAAGATCTACAGAGAAGATGATGACAGAGAGGAGACGTCACCTGGAGGCCCTGGATGTGACAGGTAAGTGCTGCTGTATAGCAAGTACAGCAAAGTGCGGGGGGGAAGCAACATATTTATTGGGGCTTGTGCCCCGGATCTTTTGAGACCCTAGCAACGCCCCTGATCTGCAGCCCAATTTATTTATATACAGCAGTATATAACCCTGGAATTTAAAATGTCTCGATGCTGCAAGGGTGCAACAATTGTGTATTTTGCGCAAAAAAGGGTGTTTTATTAATAGAAAATGGTAACCCCAGTATATAAAGCATGTATCAACACGCCCTGACCCACACTAGGCTGCAATTAAAGATCTGTGCCAAAAATGGGTATTTGATTAGTAACTGAATATGACAGCAGTATATAACCCTGGAATTTTACACGTGCTGACGGTGCAAGGCCAGGAAAATTTTGTATTTTGCCCAAAAAAGGGTGTTTTATTAATAGAACAATATAACCCCAGTATATAAAGGGTGTATCTCACACGCCCTGACCCACACTAGGCTGCAATTAAAGATTTGTGCCAAAAATGGGTATTTGATTAATTACTGAATATGACAGCAGTATATAACTCTTGAATTTCAAACGTCTTGATGCTGCAAGGCCAGAAAAATAGTGTATTTTGGCAACAATTTAAAAAAAAAATTTAAACCCGGAAAATTATGGCTGTATTTCTAGCTTAAATTGCACATTAACTATTCCTGTAAATGCACCAGATGTTGTATATTGCCTAAAAAAGGGTGATTTTTTACAACCAGATTATTAGTGCTGTTTTTCAAGCTTGAATTTCAATGTCACAAAAGCTCAGATGCAGTGCTGGTGCACTGAGCTTGCATAAATGGCCGCCGCCCACCTAACTGACTTATAAAAGTTATTTTTTTTTCGGTCACTGGGCTCAGGGCAGGGTAAAAAGATTGTGCCCTGCACCCACACAACTAAATGTATGTAGATCGCTGAGTTAGATTCTCGTTTTGAACAAAGATTCAGTCCTATTCTCTCCCTGAAATCATCAGCCGCATCCTCTCCCTACACTAAGCACAGCAGAGTGACGTGCAGCGCTACGTGACTCGTGCTTATATAGAGGCTGGGTCACATGCTACACTGGCCAATCACAGGCATGCCATTAGTAGGCATGGCTGTGATGGCTTCTAAGGGCACACAGTTAACTGCTTGTTGATTGGCTGCTCTGCAGCCGTTCAAAGAGCGCCAAGAAAGTGCCGAAAACCGAACCCAAACTTTTACTGAAATGTTCGGGTTCAAGTCCGGGGTCCAAAATTCCTAAAGTTCAGTATGAACCCGAACTTTACAGTTCGGGTTCGCTCAACCCTACTCACGAGTTCTCCGTAGATCTCTTCAGTATCTTGTTCACTGGAAAGGTTATGGACTAGAGGAGAGAATGTGGGTACCAGCATGTGACATGAATGCCAGTTGTTTGGTGAAAACCTTTCACAGGTCTTATGCGAATAAGGTTGGTCCTGGGTGCCTGGAGGTCACCCATAGAAGGGGGATACTGTCACAGAAGTTCCCGTGACATGTGGCAGGAGATCGGTGAGACTAACAACACGTGGTTTGATCTGACATGTTTTCTGTTTGGATCAAATGACGTCTGTGTTGTTCCTAGTGCCTGCCACACCTTCTTTCCCCAGGTGTGGCTATTATGGTAATTTAACCTTCTCTATTTATTGTTGTTTCTCCCACTATGCTATGCAGTTTATAGCCTCTGTTGGAGTTGTGGATAGCTGCTGTGTGGATCTTGGATAAGTTCCTGTTGCTGCCATAGCCACTTAAAGTTAAGTGTTTTCTTTCCCTAGTTTCCAGGCCTTATTCCCTCACCCCTTTCCCTCCTATGTTTAGTGTGGTGTTTCCCTCCCACATTCAAACATGAGAGCAATTTTTTTGAAAAACAAGATGGCAGCAGAAATGATTGGACTGTTGTTTATATTGATTGCATGTCATATTCTGTATTGTGCATTTGAACTGTGCAGGTCATATTGTATGTGCAGTGAGCACTGATTTCCTTGGCACAGTACAGCTATTGTCTTATCAGGGGATGATGGATATGTTGGCAGAGCCTCTGGAGAGAGGGAATGACACAAGGAGAATGGGCTTTGTGAGTGTGGGTGGGGGGAGACAATAGAAGTGAGCAGCGGTACTGTCAGGGGTCAAGGGTGAAACATTATGTTGCAGGGTTCCATAGTGGAGGGATCGGAACATAAAGTGGAAAGTTCAACAGGATGTGCAGGAAGGAGATAAACTTAGGGACTCTGTGGAGGTGAAGAGGATACCGTAGGTAGGCAGAGGTTCTGTCAGGGGGCAAGTAGCAGATGATGTGTGGTAAATTTCTGGTGAGGGAGGGAGGGAATGTAGAAATATAAAGAGCAAGATGACCTTATCTCTCATTATATTTATTATTGGTAGTACATCCCTGATTTCACAGAAAGATGTGCTACCAATAATTGGGCATCTTTCATCCTGATGAAAGATGCCCATCAGTCAATGAGCGAACATTTGCTCATTCATTGGCAGATTGACTACTTGACTATGAGCCAATTATCAGGAACAAGCAGTCAGATAATTGGCCCGATTATTATGCCGTCCAAATGTAAATAGGATCTTTATATCTCTCTAACATTGACAGAATTGGTGCAGAAATGGAGAAGTCCTACAAATGGGAGAGAAAGGATGCATTAAGGGAGGATGGGAGTTATTGGTAGAGTTAGAGTAGGCCTTTGATGTAGGACATTGCAGACTAATAATAAGTCAATATAAAAGTATTTCTAATAAACATATTATACATTTATGTGGAAAGAAAACAGAAAAAACAAGACCTTGTGCAGTTAAATCACAGTAAAAATAAAAAATGTATTGACTGAATGAAACAATTCATGTGTTCTTTTAGTCCAGCTATGTATATGTCATTCAAAGGATCAAAATGGGAATCATTATAGCCCTGATAGTGTCCACACTTCAAATACTTTGAGAATGAATAAAGCTATGTGTAAGACTGAACCAGACACCTTGCAGATTGGGATCGGAGCCATCTCATACAGAGCTTTGCAAGGTTAAACAAACAGCTCATATAACTTAATAGCATGTGAAACACATTTTCCTTTTGCCTTTTAGCGTGTCTTCTAAATGATGCAGGATTTGTTAACATTACACCATATTAAAATCAGCTATCCCATTTTTTTCTCTCCATACTTTAAGCCCTGGTGTTATAGGGTCTTTAGAATATTAATTGCAGGTCCCTCAAGTGATAATGATTTTAATTTTATTATAGCTACTGCATTCCAGCTGTTTTTATTACACATTTTATGATAAAAATTATATCCACATTAAGCACATCCATTTCCATAATAACTTAATACTATCAACAGTAGATTACTATATAGCTGATATACTCCCGTTAACAGACCATAATTCTTTCAGAAATAATGACACATTGAAACTAGCCATCATCCATTACGTAAATTATATCAAACTGTATTAACACAATTTTAATAAGAATTAGAAATATTTCACGAAAATACAAAGTGTAATAAGGTATATTAAACAATGGAAAGCTTTGCTGCAGACCACAAACAAATATACAGTTCACCACATATTTCATAATTTTCCAATAGACAGGAGGCTGTGACACTTAGTGATTGTCACAAGGGTGTCATGACCTATCGCTGACCCTGTTGTGCCTGGGGTCAGAAGGTTGCAGTGGGTGGCTACTTGCTTGGTTTCTCAAGAGATCGCTCCATGACCTAGTGGTGGGAATGGATTCCGGTCCAGGTTTTCCTGCTTAGGTTTGCGATCCTTTTTGGTCCATTTAGGAATCTGTAGCTTTTCCTTTCAGTTGTTCTCTGTCAGCCACTCCCAGCTACTATATATTCTCCCTTTCTTCTTCCCTTGTTGCCAGATATACACTTTCTTTCCAGATCTTCTATTCTGACCTCTGGGGGAGATGGAGTTGCTGTGGAGGTGTCGGAAATGGAGCTGTTGGATCTCCAGTTCACTCTGGTTGTTCTCTCCTGTTTGTTGTCTCCCTTTGGGGATTGTTTGTGGTGTTTGTGTTTGTCCTTTCCCTGTTGTTACCCTAGGTGTTAGTGGTAAGGGCTAGTGCTCCCACCTCCCTATTCACTACCTAGGGCATATTTCAGGGTAAGCCAGGGACGAGGCACGTGATCGGCGTACGGGTTAGCAGCCCATCTAGGGACGTCAGGGCAGCCAGTGCTAGGTGAGTTAGGGGTCACCACTCCTCCCTCTTTCTAGTGGTAGGGTACTCCTCTTCCCTCCCCTCCGCACCGCACGTCTGTTACCTGCCTAATCAGACGTGATACTGATCAAATATATTCCTTTATTTGGTCAATCGATAAAATACACCCAGGTCAAAAGGATGGTGGTATGGTTCAGGCAATGACCTACACACTTTTTGTAGCCCTGTATGCATGTTGACGTGCATGATCTACTGTCTTACTGTATACTAACACTTCTATCTATTTTACAACACTTTACTATTTGTATTTCAATATATGTTGCATATGTTAAATCATATATCAAAATACAAAAATCGACATTTAAACAGCTGCAAAAATGGAATTAACTTATGACAAATCATTCAAATTAAGTGGGCCCTTCTCTGAGCTCAAAGCCCTGGATCAATGAGGTTGGGGTGCCGGGGCTCCAGAGCATCAGGACACTCAATCGGAAGCTTGACCCAGCATGCAGGGACGCCGGGTGAGTTGCTCCTTGCTCAGTATAAAAGACAAGCCTGCAGGTGTCAGTGAATCTCTTGTCCTCCCCCTCCTCCAGCTGTTCTCTGGTGGTATTGAAGACTCCACTGACTTTGAGATTTCTGGATTGGAGTGTTGGTTTTCTCGTTGGCCTCTAGTGGTTTTGTACTTCATTGTCCGACTGGTATTTGACCCTTTATCGTACAACTAGTCTTATGTTTGTCTGTTTGTTGCTCCCTGTTTGTGTGTTTCCCTCACATGTATTTCAATATAGGAACTGCCACCCAGTTGTGGGGTCACTATATAGGGATCAGCGAAGTCTTAGGGCTCAACTATACCTGTTTGTGTGTGATGGTAGTTGCCTTATCCTGACAAATAGATTTCAGATTCTTTCAAGATGATCCTAAATTCCCATGAAAGGAAATAAGCCCATACACAACATTACACACATTTGAAGTGCTTGATCTTAAAGGGGTTGTCCCACAAAAAAATATTCTACATATTTTGAGCCAGCACCTGAATCTGAATACTAATTTGCATGTAATTAAAAATGTAGTATAGCCACTGTTATTCACTGAAATCTATCTCTATAGCTCCACCTGCTGATTGCTCGTTATCTAATTTCACTGCCCTGCTCACTGAGATGGAAGCACATTCTCAGTTACATGATTACATCATTCACTGTGGCTACATTAAAAAGGACATTACTCCTGAGAAAATGCATGCCCCCTAAACTGCTAGCTTGAAGTAAATCTAGCAGAGCAATCGAGGCAATAAATGGAGTGATATCTGGATCCGAGTAAGGTACAGGGCTGGTCCTAGCTTTGATAGAAATACATTTTGCATGTACTATGGTATATGATATCATTTTTTTACATAGCTCATGGGATAACCCCTATAAATTTCACAAAGGATGAATAATTAGTGGTTACAATCGAATTACTAAAAGTCAAGCAGGCGTAAGAACAGATTACCTGAAGCCCAGTTCTCAGAGTTCTTAAAGAAGCTTGAATTACTACCAATACAGAGTGCAACTAACCCTTTAATGCATGCCTCCCAAGTGTCTATCTTTTAGAGGGACAGGCCCTCTGTTTGATTCAAGTCCTTCTGTCCCTCTTTTCTACTTAAATGTCCCTCTCTTTGAACTAGGAAATTAATGTTCATTAATAAACTAATAAACAACTCCAGAAACTATCTGCTTGGTTCTCACCTGTACATTAGACCTCAACGTATATTTTTGTTCATTATTTTGTGCAATTTGGATCTTAAACTGTCTATGATCAGATGATTATTGTGCTAATATTTAAAAGGGTATTCCAGCTCAAGAATAAAAACTGTCCGAGGGGCTGGACATGCTGTAAAAAAATTATAATACAACTTATACCCACTGATCCCTCTGCACTTCTTTCGACAGTGCCCGGTCCCCGTTGCACCCCACATCTTGCTACGTCTCAACATGGTGTGAAATGGCTGTGAATTCTGCTTAACCAATCACTCGCTGCATCCATGACTCGCCAGCCAGTGATTGGATCTTTCACACAAAGTTGGGTGCTATGCCTTAATGCTGTATGACGTAACCGTATATCATAAGGGTTAAGGGGAAGTATGGAGCACGCTAATGCGGAGAGCTCACTCCACTCTAATGCAGTCTTTTAACCCCTTAGATGCCGCTGTCATTAGCAACCATGATATCTGTGGAGCCCCCACAGTGAAATTGCAGAGCTCTGATAGGTTGCTATTACAGTCTGTGAAACACCTAAAGACTACAATAGGGTTATATTGCATTCTCACGTTTTAATTTTTTTAGTTTCACCTTACTAGTTTTTCAATTTCCAATAGAAGCTATGGTAAATTAAATGGTGCCATTAAAAAATACAACTTGTCCCCCCAAACAAATCAAGCTGTTAGATATGGCTATGTCAATGGAAAATTTTAAAAGTTGGTTCTTAGGAGGTGGAGAGGTAAAAACAAAAACACAAAAAATGAAAATTGGCCTGCTTCTTTAGGGTTTAAAAAAAATAAAAATCTAAACAGACTTAGATTCTACTCCCTCACATGACAGGGTCAGTCCCAGTACAATTTAGAAGACATCCCGGCACTCAATATCTTCAATCAGTTAATCTATTTTATTATTCACAAAAAGTCCCAGGGCTGTTATAGCAAGCTACCTGCAAAGCTGTGCCTGAGGAACAGCTTGTAAGGCAGAATACCATAGACTGCAATAGTATTCTATTGCAGTCTATGGTACAAGTGATCAAAAGATTATAAGGTGACAAAAAAGGACAGAACTTTTCTCTTTTGATAAAAAAACACTAAACATTTAAAATTTAACATTATAGATATTGCTGTGTCAGAAAATGTTTGAATGATTAAAATACATATATCAATATTTTTCCTGCGTCGTAAATGCTGTACAGGTACAAAATAAATACAGTAAATAAAAATGCATAAGTCCCCTGCATTTTTTGTCCCTCCTGAAAACCTTTAATAAGAAGTGATTTAAAAATTAGTTTTAAAAATTCATGTTTGTCAGAAAATGGCAATTCAAGGATTTTTTTTCCATAGGTTTTGATTTTTTTAAAAGTAGTAAAACATAATAAAAATGCATAGTGCGCATAGTGAATGCCATAATAACAAAACCTTGGTGGAATTGTGTTTTTTTTCACCCCACAATTTTTCACCCCATTTTCTTATTTTCCAATACAAGATATGGTAAATTATTGTGACATTATAAATACAACTTGTTGTCTCCCCCCAAAAAAACAATCCTCTTATAGCCCTTATATGGCTATATGAATGAAAAATTTAAAAAAAGCTTTTGGAAGGTATAAAGAAAAAACTAAAATGCAAAAACAAAAATTTTGCTGGTCCCTAAGGGGTTAATACCCGGGGGAGATAGACACAATGGTCCAGGCTTATCAAAAACAGCTTAGTTGCCTATAGTAACAATCAGATTTCACTTTTCATTTTCCAAAGGAGTCCTAAAAAAATGAAAGGTGAAATCTGATTGGTTGCTATGGGCAGCTAAGACAGTTTTCCTTTACATCAGTTTTGATAAATCTCCCCCAGTGAATTATTGTGAAGTAATATGGAATGTGACACAATAAGTATATTGACATGGGACCTTGGGGCTTCTTGGTTTGATTGATCATAGTACTGTAGCTTAGGTCCATTTTTGTAATTGTTTAAATGTCCTGTTGCATGTCTATTTTTGTATTTTGATAAATGATTTTAACATATGCAACATACATTGAAGTGCAAGTATTTAGTGTTGTGACATAGATGGGAGTGCTTGTATATCCGGGTGTGCATGTCACTGCGCACACAGGACAATGGAGATCCATGTAGGAATGCGAAACGCCCGTTACCTGAACCACCTAACTATCCCCTTGACCTGGCTGTATTTTCTGGAATGACTAAGTGAAGAATGATATTTGATCGTTGAGTGCCACAGTCTTCTTTGTATTGGAATTTCTGTCGATTTGGCTTGAACTGAAGAGAACCACTGACAAGGTCTGCAGGTGTCCCTATGTATTGAATTAATATTGACTTGAGACTGTTGGCGTCATAGGGCCGATCTCATTTTGTCTTGGAATGTGAACATATTTCATTATTGCTGGCGTACACAATATAGATAATGTGATTGGGTTCTCTACTAATCCTACAGATCCCGTCATAAGTCATTGACAAAAAAATTATCTAGTCTTGAGTACATTTTATTTAAATAAGATTTATTTTATACTATATGAACAAGTATCAAGAAAGTATCATCATCAGCACAGAAGAAATAGAGACCGTTTATATATTTAAGTGAATGATGCTGAACTGCAATGCAATAGAGTTGTTTCTTGGAAGAAAAAACAACTTCTTCAGGATTAATTTATCATTTCTAATTAGTAAAACGTCTTGTAAACAGAGATGTCGCAAACATAATATTTTCCGTTCGTGAACGGCTAACGTGAATTTTAGCAAATATTCGCGAATGGGCAACCTGGGCAAACCGCCATTGACTTCAATAGGCAGGCGAATTTTAAAACCCACAGGGACTCTTTCTGGCCACAGTAGTTATGGAAAAGTTGTTTCAAGGGGACTAACACCTGGACTGTGGCATGCCGGGGGTGTATCCATAGCAAAACTCCCATGGAAAATTACGTAATTGGCGAAGAGTCGGGTTTTAATCCATAAAGGGCATAATTCACCTAACATTCCTAAATTGTTTGGAATAACGTGCTTTAAAACATCCAGTATGTGTATACGACCAGCTATGATGTTATATCGATCAGGTAGTGCAAGGGTTACACCTGCTTTTCAGTGACAGACCAAACTCTGACAGACCAAACTGCCCGTTTAACGCACAGCAAACAACCGCAAACAGTCCTTTTGCACAACCGCAAACTCCCCATTTGCACAAGGTTGGCTACCAAGCTAGCCATGTCCCGTTCCTTGTCCTCACTGACATCATTGAAGGTCTCTTCCTCCACCCAGCCACGTACAACACCAAGGGTCCCCGAAAGGTGACAACAAGCCCCCTGGGATGCCTGCTGTGGTTGGTCTTCCACCTCCTCAAAGCCACCTTCCTCCTCTGACTCCTCTTCTTCAAACTCCTCTCTCTGCGTTGCCGCAGGTCCAGCAATCGACGACGACAAGGCTGCTTCTGGTGGTGATGGTAACCACAACTCTTCCTCTTCATGCTCATCTACGGCCTGATCCAGCACTCTTCGCAGGGCACGCTCCAGAAAAATCGCATATGGGATGAGGTTGATGATGTTGCCTTGGGTTTGACTGACCAGGCTTGTCACCTCCGCAAAAGGACGCATGAGCCTACAGCCATTGTGCATGAGCGTTCAGTAACGCGGCCAAAAAATACCCAGCTCCGCAGAGGCCGTCCTCTTTTTTTTTTATAAAAAAAAATCTGTTCTTACCAGTTTAATCTCTGTTTTGTCCACTATCAGGGGACATGTATGTAATAGATTTTAGGAACCGGGAGATGGAAAAAGATACTTGGTTGGTCCTGCTACTTCCAATTTGGGGCACTGTGCGTACGCCTTGCAATGTGCTGTGCCACCAGATATGAGTGGTGTGTTAAGTAGTACTATTCCTATCAGGGGCCGGTCTATGGAATAGATTTTAGGAACCGGGAGATGGAAAAAGATGCTTCGTTGGTCTTCCTACTTCCAATCTGGGGCACTGCGCGTGCGCCGTGCAATGTACTGTGCCACCAGATATGAGTGGTGTGTTTAAGTAGTAATATTCCTATCAGTTTAATCCCTGTTATGACCCCTATCAGGGGCCGGTCTATGGAATAGATTTTAGGAACCGGGAGATGGAAAAAGATGCTTGGTTGGTCTTCCCACCTCCAATTTGGGGCACTGCGCGTGCGCCGTGTAGTGTACTGTGCCACCAGATATGAGTGGTGTGTTAAGTAGTACTATTCCTATTAGTTTAATCCCTGTTACGTGTATGGAATAGATTTTAGACAACCGCAAAGAGTTGTCAATAGTTGACTCATGACATGAATTTTATTCCTCTATGCGTCAATCTTGGTGTAGTGATGACTGTGCTCATGCGCACGTTTGGGAGATTGCAGGCGATGGCGGTTTTTCAAAGCCTATGGCCGTGCTGAGGTAGTTCAGTGACAGTTAAGTGACCCAGAAAACAATGATTCTGCAGTGTGGGCCCATTGTTGGCCTAGTAGACTTTAATGATCACCTTAGATGATCACAAAGAAAATTTATGTTTTTTCTATGCAAAATTATCCAGCCGATCGCTTTTGGTCTGTTCACAATGAAGCAACGACCTTATCATCTGGGGTGTGCCAACATTGCCATTTGTTTTTGCAGCCACAGTGCAGCACCAGAGGCCAGAAAAAATTGGCATGTACACAGAGGCCAGAAAAATTAATGTTTTCCAGGCAGAAAGTGCACTAAAACATTGCGGCTTGAACCCTAGTTGGTGGCGGAGAAGTCATGCAAGTCATCCGGCATGCAGAGATTAAATACAGCAGCGTGTGGACCATTTTTAGCCCAAGGCAGTTCATCTCATCAGGCCTTTTTTAGTCGAATGTATCGCCCACTGTCAGTCCCTTCGGGATCCATGCCTCATTCATCTTAATAAAGGTGAGGTAATCTAGATTTTTTTGACCTTGGCGACTTCTCTTCTCAGTGACAATACCTCCTGCTGCACTGAAGGTCCTTTCTGACAGGACACTTGAAGCGGGGCAGGCCAGAAGTTCTATCGCAAATTGGGATAGCTCAGGCCACAGGTCAAGCCTGCACACCCAGTAGTCAAGAGGTTCATCGCTCCTTAGTGTCGATATCTGCAGTTAAGGCGAGGTAGTCTGCTACCTATCGGTCAAGTCATTCTCTGAGGGCGGACCCCGAAGAGCTGTGGCGATGCGTAGGACTTAAAAAGCTCTGCATGTCCTCCATCAACAACACGTCTGTAAAGCGCCCTGTCCTTGCCGGCGTGGTCGTGGTAGGAGGAGGATTACTTTCACCTCTTCCCCTGTTAGATTCCCGTTGTGCTGTGACATCACCCGTATACGCTGTGTAAAGCATACTTTTTAATTTATTTTGGAACTGCTGCATCCTTTCCGACTTCTGGTAATACTTTTCAGGCACTTTCTGCTTATTCTGGGGGTCTAGTAGCATAGCCACGCAGTACAGGTCGTTCTCCTTCAGCCTTTTTTGACGGTCCCTCAACAGGCACAACAGCATGAAAGACCCCATTTGCACAAGATTGGATGCCGAGCTACTCATGTCCCGTTCCTCGTCATCACTGATCTCATTGAAGGTCTGTTCTTCCCCCCAGCCATGTACAACACCACGGGTACCAGATAGGTGACAACGAGCACCCTGGGATGCCTGCTGTGGTTGGTCTTCCTCCTCCTCAAAGCCACATTCCTCCTCTGACTCCTCTTCCTCAGACTCCTCTTCCAGCGTTGCCGCAGGTCCAGCAAGCGATGCTGATAAGGCTGTTTCTGGTGGTGATGGTGACCACAACTCTTCCTCTTCCTCTTCACGCTGATCTACGGCCTGATCCAGCACTCCTCGCAGGGCAAGCTCCAGGAAGAAAACAAATGGGATGATGTCGCTGATGGTGCCTTCAGTGCGACTGACTAGGTTTGTCACCTCCTCAAAAGGACGCATGAGCCTACACGCATTGCGCATGAGCATCCAGTAACGTGGCAAAAAAATTCACAGCTCCGCAGAGGCTGTCCTAGCACCCCAGTCATACAAATACTCGTTGACGGCTTTTTCTTGTTGGAGCAGGCGGTCGAACATTAGGAGTGTTGAATTCCAACGTGTCAGGCTATAGCAAATCAAGCGCCTCACTGGCATGTTGTTTCGGCGCTGACTATCTAAAAAGTGCGCCATTGCCGTGTAGGAACGCCTGGAATGTCCACACACCTTCCTGGCCTGCTTGAGGACGTCCTGTAAGCCTGAGCACTTATGCACAAAGCATTGTATGATCAGATTACACACATGTGCCATGCACGGCACATGTGTCAACTTGCCCAAATTAAATGCCGCCAACAAATTGCTTCCGTTGTCACACATTACTTTGCTGATCTCCAGTTGGTGTGGAGTCAGCCATTGATCCACCTGTGCGTTCAGGGCGGACAGGAGTGCTGGTCCGGTGTGACTCTCTGCTTTTAGGCAAGTCAACCCCAAGACCGCGTGACACTGTCGTATCCGGGATGTGGAATAGCCCCTGGGGAGCTGGGGGTTTGCAGTTGATGTGGAGCAAGACACAGCAGCAGAAGAGGACTCAGCCGAGGAGGTTAGCAAAGAGGATGGAGTAGGAGGAGTAGAGGAGGTGGCAGCAGGACTGCCTGCAAGTCGTGGCGGTGTCACCAACTCCTCTGCAGAGCCACGCATTCCATGCTTGGCAGCCGTGAGCAGGTTTACCCAATGTGCAGTGTACGTGATATACCTGCCCTGACCGTGCTTTGCAGACCAGGCATCAGTGGTAAGATGGACCCTTGCCACAACACTGTGTGCCAGACATGCCATGACTTCCTTTTGCACAATAGAGTACAGGTTGGGGATTGCCTTTTGTGAAAAGAAATTTCGGCCAGGTACTTTCCACTGCGTTGTCCCAATAGCTACAAATTTTTTGAAGGCCTCATACTCCACCAGCTTGTATGGTAAAAGCTGGCGGGCTAAGATTTCCGACAAGCCAGCTGTCAGACGCCGGGCAAGGGGGTGACTCTGTGACATTGGCTTCTTACGCTCAAACATGTCCTTGACAGACACCTGACTGTGGGCAGATGAGCAGGAACTGCTCAAGACGAGAGGCGGAGTGGCGGGTGGTTGAGAGGGGACAAGGAGGACAGCAGTGGTTGACGTGGCTGAAGATGCTGGACCAGGAGGAGGATGGTGGCTTTGAGTTTGTGTGCTGCTTGTACTTATGTGTTGATCCCATAGGCATTTGTGATGTGAGATCATGTGCCTTTGCAAAGCAGTTGTACCTAGGTGGGTGTTGGCCTTCCCACGACTCAGTTTAATTTTGGCACAGGTTGCAAATGGCATCGCTGTTATCAGAGGCAGACACACAAAAAAAATGCCACACTGCTGAGGTTTGCAATGACGGCATTCTGGTGGTGGCAACAGCATGCGTTGATTGGCGTGCTGTCTGGCTGACCCAGTGGCACTGGCAGAAGTTGGCAGAGCAGACGCTTTAGGCCTAACACACACGCTTGCAGAAAACTAACTGCTATTATATTACAGTCAGAATTGTTGTTTTAGTTTTTTTAAATGCAAGCTAATGTGTGTGACACCAGATATAAGTGGCAATGGCAGAAGTTGGCAGAGCAGATGCTGTTGGCCTAACACACACGCTTGCAGAAAACTAAATGCTATTATATTACAGTCCAATTTTTATTTTATTTTTTATTTTTTATGCAAGCTACTGTGTGTGACACCAGATATGAGTGGCACTGGCAGAAGTTGGCAGAGCAGACGCTGTAGGCCTAACACACACGCTTGCAGAAAACTAACTGCTATTATATTACAGTCCAAATAGTTTTTGTTTTTTTTAAATGCAAGCTACTGTGTGTGACACCAGATATGAGTGGCACTGGCAGAAGTTGGCAGAGCAGACGCTGTAGGCCTAACACACACGCTTGCAGAAAACGAACTGCTATTATATTACAGTCAAAATTTTATTTTTATTTTTTAAATGCAAGCTTCTGTGTGTGACACCAGATATGAGTAGTGGCACTAGGCAAGTGGGCACAGTATACGCTGTGAGCCTGACACACACGCTGGCAGGCAACTGCAATTAGATTACAGAGGGAAAAAAAAAATAAGCAGACTGATGTACTAGCCCTAAAAAGGGCTTTTTGGGGTGTTGTCAGGACGCTGTCCTTACAGCAGAGATCAGATGAGTCTTTCAGGACTGGAGTGGACACTGAACATACTGGCCTAGCTATCGATTTCCCTATTAAATCAGCAGCAGCTACACTGTCCCTCCTCTCACTCATACTGTAGCTTCCGAATGAATATAAAATGGATGCTGTCTAGGAGGTGGGAGGGTCTGGGAGGGTCTGGGAGGGAGGGTATGCTGCTGATTGGCTGGAATGTGTCTGCTGACTGTGAGGTACAGGGTCAAAGTTTGCTCAATGATGACGAATAGGGAGCGGACCGAACATCGCAAATGTTCGCCCACCGCGGCGAACGCGGACAAGCAATGTTCGCCGGGAACTATTCGCCTGCGAATAGTTCGGGAAATCTCTACTTGTAAATTGTTTCTTAGTTATATATATTTCATTTTTGCTTTTCATGAGTACCAACTACTAATAGCCACCATTACTGTTCTTACAGTGATTGTGAGCAACGGAGTAAGAAGCTCTACAGAATCAATAACGGATGGAGAAAAGTTTAAACAGATCTTTGATATTGGAGGTCCTTTCTGATACAGACACAACCATAACTATCACCATAACTGTATGCATCGTACATTTATAACATTTTGGACCATGTGCTTATTGTAGTCGATATCTAGCAATCATATCCAGTTTCTTAGGCTCATGTTCACTTTTGTGCTGCAAGCCTCTGTTAGTGACTGAGGCTTCCATCACTTTGCCTGGAATATTGAAGCATACAGTGATATTCTTGCAATTAAAATTATGGAAACCTCAACAGAACCCCAACATAGCACATTCTAAGTAAGGGAAGGCCATTGTTCAACTTTCAGATCCATCAAACAACCTTTGCAGAAAAGCACCAAAAACAAAGAAAAAAGTTATGGCACTCACCAATGTAAAAACACCTCTTTTATTACATCACTTAAAAACAGAACAGGGTAGCGGGATGGGGGGCACACAAGCAAAATCTGTTTTGTGCTGATTAGAGCTTCTTTTTGGACCATCTAATGATATGAATACACATAAGCCTATAATATCATGTGCAACCACATCATGAGTAAGTGTTGTTGTTCAGCATAGGTATTTTAGGACGGTGTGCATTCATGTCATTATATGGGCCATGATGCCAGTGCGAACAGCTACTTATGATTGCTTCATTCGTACTACTATAATTATTTTATAATTAGTTATCCACAAAGCATAGGCATTGGCTGTGTGCACCCCGTATTGTGGTGTGGACCCGTTGACTTCAATGGTTTTGCGATCCGCAAGATGTGGTGAAAGATAGGACATGTTCTAGATTTTTCAGCACAGACTCAGAAGCACGTGGAAGGGTTTCCGTGTGCTTCTGGGTCCGTGCCTCCACACAGCGAAAACTAGGACATCCTATTTTTCGCGGCATCTTGTAAATCACGGACACTTGAAAGTCAGTGGGTCTACACAGCAATGCAGCGTGCACACGGCCAGTTCTGATGTTCATGAGCTCATGGCTCTCCCCGCCCACCTGTCTCTGACAGGTGGGTGTGCGGAAAGACAGAAGCATGGACTCATCAGCGTAAGATTTTGGCAAAAAGCTAGTTGCGCCGCAATCTGCAACTTCTCCCCACTTACGCCAGGTCCAAAAAAGTAGGCATGGTGTAGGCAGAGAAGGGGACGGGCCAGGAGACCGTCTCATTTACCATTTTCTACATTTGTTTCAGGCGTACAAAAAGGTCTAAATGTAAGACAGCTTGGAAGTGGGAGGAAAATGCCAGTGCATCTTAAGGGATGAATACTAATGAGGGCTTCCATTATGGAAGCTCTTATAAGTACAGGAGGATCGGGAAGTGGTGAATGCAGCACTCCCCAGCTCTGTACACACCGTTTCTTGGTCTTCTGTCTGCTCTGCACTGTGCTGTGACTCGTGCACAGCTTGAGGATGTCGGTGCTCTGTGACCTCATGCCTTGCAGCGTCGGGTCACAACACAGAGAAGCAGGAAGAGCTGGAAGAGCGCTGGACCCCTGGAGCAGTGGTGGCTTCCAGAGCTGGAGAGGTAAGTTGATTAATCTTTTATCTGATCCGAGGTCTGAATGGGGGTCTTAACATTGGGGGTCTGATCTGAGGTCTGAATGGGGGTTTTAACATTGGGGGTCTGATCTTAGTGTCTGAATAAGGGTCTTCTTAGCAAGGAGGTCTGATCTAAGGTCTGAATAGAGGTCCTAACATTAGGGGTCTATCTGAGTGTCTAAATAGGGATCTTATAAACATGGCGGTCTGATCTGAGGGCTAAATAGGGGTCCTAAGATTGAGGGGTCTGATCTGAGTGTCTGAATGAGGGGCTTATTAACATGGAGGTCTGATCTGAGTGTTTGAATGGGGGCCTTATTAACATGGGAGTCCAATCTGAGGTCTAATTGAGGGTCTTATTAACATTTAGGGTCTAATCTGAAGTCTGATTAACATTGTAGACCTAACTGGGGCTCTGAACTGAAGGCTGCTAAAACCTGGCGTGTCTTATAGCGGCTAAAAATATGGTATATAAATCATGTGCTTTATTTGATGTATGTGCAATAACCTACTAATAATTTAATGTCTTGACATCCCACGGGACACAACCAGGGAGAGGCTCCATAGCATACATCTGGTATCTGTCTGATATTTGCCTGTCCCTCTAGTGTAGACTAAAGAATTTGAACTCCACAGAAAACTGGCAAATATCCTCTCAGTTATTGGGGACCTAGCAAAAGTCCTGCAGTATTGAGTTGTACTTGTATTACATGACCACCGGCAAAATCAGTCGTTTGCCAGGGGGTGACAGCAGTAGGGCCTAGGGTGATCAACTGATCATCTGCCTAATCGGCATACACTGAATTCAGATCTGGGGACTTCATTAGCCATGGAAAATAAACAGTATCCACGATTGTGTCATGGGGTACCAATTTACTTACACAAAGAGACCTCTTTCTCTTTCAAAGTACATAGAATATGCATTCACTATTGACCACTTCATCGGAGGCGTTAAATGGCTGGGATAGGAGTTGACGCTGATTCCCGCCATTGCCACAGAGGGTCATCTGTTATATACAGCTTACAGGTTACCCTTAACTGTGGAATTAACTAGGCATTATGTTTTTCAGTCTGGAATCATAAAATGGTGCTAGTAGTTTATCGAAATGTATTCTTAATATATGCATTACAAATAAATGACCTATATATTTTAATTTTAAAAGAAGTACAATAGTATAATTACGGTATATTAAAATATTATCTTGTAATACTAGTGTTACTAGAGCACCTTGTACACTGTGTAATGGATGTAATGCAGGGATACTAAATCTCATCCTCCAGTAAAGGTGACTTTTGGTGCATTGATTTCCTTTGACTTAACACCTGTCATAGACAAAATTAGAAATGATAATAAAGCAAAATACTCATTAATATATTGAGGTTCGATAACCATGTCTACAGATCTTTGATCTATAGCGTCATTGACCCTGAATTTACCGTGGCCAAGTAATAGCACAAATTATTAATTTTAGATACAAACAAACAAACAAGGCAATCTACAGTACACGAAGTAATTAAAGATTTTTTCACGTTTCGTTTGGTGGTAAAAGCAGAATTGCGTTATGGATTCCGTTGCCACGGACCATAACGTAATTCTATGACGGAATGCATAACGGAATGTCTTTAGAGGCATTCTGTTATTCATTCCGTCATAATAGAAGTCTATGGGCTGCAAAACGGATCCGTCCTATTTCTGTTATGCATGGGAATCCTCTCCTGCATACCAGAAACGGGACGGATCTGTTATGCAGGCCATAGACTTCTATTATGACGGAATGAATAACAGAATGCCTCTTAAGGCATTCCGTTATGCATTCCGTCATAGAATTGCGTGGTAACGAAATCCATAACGCAATTCTGCTTTTACCACCAAACGAAGCCTGAACGAATATCATAACATGAAATTCGCTCATCTATAGTAGTAATATTATAAAACAGTGTGCAGTATAATGTATATTTATCAGTATAAAAGCTAAAAAAGTGTCTGTGTCAATTAGCGATATGACTGTAAAATATACAACGATAACACAATTTTACAATAAGTTTAAATATTATTGAAGACATGGGGACTACAGGGAGTGCAGAATTATTAGGCAAATGAGTATTTTGACCACATCATCCTCTTTATGCATGTTGTCTTACTCCAAGCTGTATAGGCTCGAAAGCCTACTACCAATTAAGCATATTAGGTGATGTGCATCTCTGTAATGAGAAGGGGTGTGGTCTAATGACATCAACACCCTATATCAGGTGTGCATAATTATTAGGCAACTTCCTTTCCTTTGGCAAAATGGGTCAAAAGAAGGACTTGACAGGCTCAGAAAAGTCTAAAATAGTGAGATATCTTGCAGAGGGATGCAGCACTCTTAAAATTGCAAAGCTTCTGAAGCGTGATCATCAAACAATCAAGCGTTTCATTCAAAATAGTCAACAGGGTCGCAAGAAGCATGTGGAAAAACCAAGGCGCAAAATAACTGCCCATGAACTGAGAAAAGTCAAGCGTGCAACTGCCAAGATGCCACTTGTCACCAGTTTGGCCATATTTCAGAGCTGCAACATCACTGGAGTGCCCAAAAGCACAAGGTGTGCAATACTCAGAGACATGGCCAAGGTAAGAAAGGCTGAAAGACGACCACCACTGAACAAGACACACTAGCTGAAACGTCAAGACTGGGCCAAGAAATATCTCAAGACTGATTTTTCTAAGGTTTTATGGACTGATGAAATGAGAGTGAGTCTTGATGGGCCAGATGGATGGGCTCGTGGCTGGATTGGTAAAGGGCAGAGAGCTCCAGTCCGACTCAGACGCCAGCAAGGTGGAGGTGGAGTACTGGTTTGGGCTGGTATCATCAAAGATGAGCTTGTGGGGCCTTTTCGGGTTGAGGATGGAGTCAAGCTCAACTCCCAGTCCTACTTCCAGTTTCTGGAAGACACCTTCTTCAAGCAGTGGTACAGGAAGAAGTCTGCATCCTTCAAGAAAAACATGATTTTCATGCAGGACAATGCTCCATCACACGCGTCCAAGTACTCCACAGCGTGGCTGGCAAGAAAGGGTATAAAAGAAGAAAATCTAATGACATGGCCTCCTTGTTCACCTGATCTGAACCCCATTGAGAACCTGTGGTCCATCATCAAATGTGAGATTTACAAGGAGGGAAAACAGTACACCTCTCTGAACAGTGTTTGGGAGGCTGTGGTTGCTGCTGCACGCAATGTTGATGGTGAACAGATCAAAACACTGACAGAATCCATGGATGGCAGGCTTTTGAGTGTCCTTGCAAAGAAAGGTGGCTATATTGGTCACTGATTTGTTTTTGTTTTGTTTTTAAATGTCAGAAATGTATATTTGTGAATGTTGAGATGTTATATTGGTTTCACTGGTAAAAATAAATAATTGAAATGGGTATATATATTTTTTTTGTTAAGTTGCCTAATAATTATGCACAGTAATAGTCACCTGCACACACAGATATCCCCCTAAAATAGCTAAAACTAAAAACAAACTAAAAACTACTTCCAAAAATATTCAGCTTTGATATTAATGAGTTTTTTGGGTTCAATGAGAACATGGTTGTTGTTCAATAATAAAATTAATCCTCAAAAATACAACTTGCCTAATAATTCTGCACTCCCTGTATACTGTGAAAAATCAAAAAATACGTGATTGTAGTACTTTTTCCGTAGACAGTGTGCGCTGTGGACAGTTACATTCCCTGCGCTACATCTCCAGTATAACGTTAGCGCATTCAAAATATCAATGTCATTCAGTGTCATTTTTTTCGCCGCTGGTGACAGCCTAAATATCAGTGACATTCATTCAGTGTAATTTTTTATTAGGCGGTGGTGACAGAGACATTATCTGCGCTACATCTCCTGTCTAACACGTGCGCAGCCTAAATATCAGTGACATTCATTCAGTGTAATTTTTTATTAGGCGGTGGTGACAGCGACATTACTTGCGCTATACCACCTGTTTAACGTGTGCGCATCCTAAAAATATCTGTGACATTCTGTGTACTTTTTTTGCTTATACACTTACAAAACCTGCGTTACTGTATCTGTGACATACTTGCAAGCATATATACCATTTAATATGTGCAAGGCGAGCAGTAAGGGACGAGGCAGTGGGCGTGCTGCTGATGGTGCATGCAGAGGCTGTGGCCCTGGGCATGGTAAAAACACGATACCTAGCTTCATGTCCCAGTTTGCAGGGCGTTGCAGGACACCACTCTCGAAGTTACACCAGTGCGACCAGGTGGTCGGTTGGATATGCAGCAGATAATGCTTCAAGTCGGTTAAGCACCACCCTGTCTTCCACAAAGTCCAGTCTCAGTAGCCAAGAGTCTGGTCAACAGAATCCTCACCCTGATACTCCTTCCACCCACCATGGAGAGTCTTGGCAAACAAGTGATCCCACACTCGGATATTCCGAGGAGCTGTTGTCATCGCCATTCCTTAATTTGGGCCTCTCACCAAGCCCGCTTGAGGAGGGACATGAGGAGTTCTTGTGCCCTGATTCTCAAATTCTAGAGCATCCACAGTCAGAAGATGATGGTGGGGAACGGCAATTAGTGTTTCACGAGGTGGATGATGATGATGAGACACAGTTGCCAATTAATCAACCACAATTAGTGTCTCAAGAGGTTCATGATGAGGATGAGACACAGTTGTCAATAACTGAGGTAATTGTTAGGACAACAAGTCAGGAAGATGACCAGAGTTAGGTAGTGGAAGAGGAGGTGCTGGACAATGAAGTCACTGACCCAACCTGGTAAGGTGGCAAGCCGAGTGAGGACAGCAGTACAGAGGGGGAGGAATCCGCAGCACCACAACAGGCTGGAAGAGTCAGTGGGGTGGCAAAAGGGAGAAAATTGGCAATTTCCTTTGCAAAGCAGTCTGGTTCTTTTTTGAGGAAAGTACGGACGATAAAAGAATTGTCATTTGTAACCTGTGCCGTACTAAAATGTGCAGGGGCGTGAACATTAGCAACCTCACCACCAAAAGCATGATCCGCCACATGGCATAAAAGCACCCTAATAGGTGGGCCGAACGCCTGGGTCCACAAACACTGTCTGCGGGTCACAACACTGCCTCCTCTTCCCCTGTGTTACGTGATGGCCAATCCCCCGTCCAAGACGCAGGCCCGGATGCCTCCCGACATGCACCTGGACCATCGCAAGCACCATCATCTAGCACATCCACTTCTGTGTCCCAGTGCAAGGTACAGATGTCTATATCCTAGGCCTTTGAATGAAAGCGCAAATACCCAACCACTCACCCACAGACCACAACACTAAATGCGCAACTTTCCAAATTGCTGGCCCTGGAAATGTTGCCATTTAGGCTTGTGGACAATGAGGCTTTCCGCAGCCTGATGGCAGTGGCTCTCCTGCGGTACTCTGTCCCCAGCCACCAATATTTTTCACGGTGTGCAGTCCCAGCTTTACGCCAGCATGGTTCCCGTAACATCCCCTGTGCCCTGACCAACGCAGTTATTGGGAAGGTCCATTTAACGACTGACACATGGACAAGTGCTTTTGGCCATGGACGCTACATTTCCCTGACGGCACACTGGGTGAACGTTGTGGAGGCTGGGAGCGAGTCGTACCCTGAAATGGCACAGGTGCTACCGACGCAATGGATTGTCGGGCCCTACTTCCATCAGAGTTTCCGCCGCCACCTACGTTAGTGGCTGCAACCCCCCCTTCTCCTCCTCCGCTTCCTCCTCCCCTTCCACCTCTGAATTATCATCTTGCAGCACCAGTCAGTCATCAGTCAGTAGTTGGAAGCAGTGTAGCATTGCAGTGGGGAAGCGGCAGCAGGCTATGCTTAAACTGATCTGCTTAGGTGACAAACAGCACATGCTTATTATGCTGCCCTCGCTCTTAATGTTTTAGAGGGTCAGCTCAGTAGCGGGCTCTCCCCCATAATGTTTTAGAGGGTCACCAGCAGGCCCTCAACCATAATGTTTTTGAGGGTTACCAGCAGGCCCTCAACGATAATGTTTTAGAGGGTCAGCTCAGCAGCAGGCCCTCACCCACAACATTTTAAAGATGGTCATCTCAGCAGCAGGCCCTCGCCCACAGAATTTTTTACATGGTCAGCTTGGCAGCAGGCCCTTGCCCACAATATTTTTTAGATGGTCAGCTCAGCAGCAGGTCCTCTCTCACAAATTTTTTTAGATGGTCAGCTCGGCAGCAGGCCCTCGCCCACAACATTTTTTAGATGGCCAGATCAGCAGCAGGCCCTTGCTCCTAATGTTTTTGAGGGTCACCAGCAGGCCATAAATCATAATTTTTCAAGGGTGTGTATGATGCCCTCCTTGTGTAATAAAGGGTGTATTGGAGTGCTGGTTCCTTGTCATTTTTGGCAGCCCTTTCCCTTAGTGCTTAGGCTTTATGAGCCTAACCTGAACAATTGTACCACAATTGTACCACAATTTATAGAGATGGCCTTGCAGTTCGCCCAGCGGTCATTTCACGGTGAACTTTGCGCGTTCACCGAACATGCGAACATATGGAGATATTCGCGCCCGCCATATTCTTTTACATTGTGAAGAACTTTGACCCATGACACATTCATCAGGTGGTACAGGACAGCCAATTGACATGTTTCAGCACATGGACATACCCCCTACCTTATAAATAAACCTGATCTGGCTGCCATCTTACATTAAGTGCTTTGCCAGTGTAAGGAGAAGTTGCTGTGTTGAGCAGGGACAGGCCGTTAGGAACACCAAACTCTAGCTAACAGGGCCACAAAAGTCCTTTTAAGGACTAGTATAGATGTGCTATTGATAGGTGTGATACACAAGGGGTGCAATATACTTTTAATATACTTTTATAATGATTCAAAAACACATAGATCTTTATAGTGATCACCTGGAAGTCAGGGGTCTAGGGGCTAAGGGCTTACTAGGGCCATTTTTATATAGGGTAGGGTTCCAGACAGGGTCGCTCTTATCAGGGTGGGTGGTCTGTGGTTAGGCTATCAGGGACAGAATAGCACCCCCCTGTAGGGCAATATCAGGGACAGTTCTTTGCCCACCCTGTCCTTCATTACCACATCATCATCTAGCCCAGGTATAGATGTTTTTTGCTTTCCCTCCAGGATTCATGGATGTGCACTGGAACCCCCCGGATTGTGGTAGGACATATGGTTTCTGATTTGGTGCCGCAGAGCACCTGATTTAGTGCCACAGAGCACTTGTTATTATCTACCACATCTATGCTTTTCGCTGAACTTTAACCTTTTTCCGTCCGCCCATAGGATATAAACGTCATATGGGTGGACCTCTATTTCTGAAAGCACGTTTTAAAACGTCCTTTCAGAAACAGCAGCTGCACGCTAATCGTGCAGCTGCTGATCGGGTTGCCCGCTGTCAGTGACAGCAGGGCAACCCAGAGATAAGGCAGGGACAGTTCCCAGGTGTCCCTGCCTTCCGGATCGCTGCAGACACAGCGCTCACCGAGCGCTGTGTATGCAGAGCAGGAAGCGCTGTGCGCTTCCTGTTCCGACTCGGCGGTCATGTGACCGCCGGGACCAGAGTTCAGGAGCTGTGTGAGGCTATATCATGCGCAGAATCATGCTATACAGCCTCTCTGGGGGGGGGGTGCATTTCTTCTGTAACTGGGGCTACTATGTCAGCCCCAGTTACAGGAGAAATCAACAGTGAAGAAAAAAAGAAAAAGTGAAGCAAATGTCCCCCAGAGGTCTTGTATGACCTTATGGGGGATGAAAAGTGTAAAATAAAATAAAATAAAGGGTTGAAAAATAAAATAAAATAAAGTTTCACATGTAAAAAAAAAAAGTCCCCAAGTAAGGAATAAAAAAAAAAAAATTAAAATAGAAAAAAATAAATAAAATAGACATATTTGGTATTGCCGCGTCCGTAAAAACCAGCTCTATAAAAATATCACATGACCTAACCCCTCTGGTGAACACCGTAAAAAAATAAATAAATAAAACTGTGTCAAAACAAGCAATTTTTGTCACCTTGCATCACAAAAGGTGCAACACCAAGTGATCAAAAACGCGTATGTCCCACAAAATGGTACCAATAAAACCGTCACCTCATCCCGCAAAAAATGAGCCCCTACATAAGAAAATCTCTCAAAAAATAAAAATAACTATAGCTCTTAGAACATGGAGACACTAAAACATCATTTTTTTGGTTTCAAAAATGCTATTATTGTGTTAAAGTGAAACAAATAAAAAAAGTATACATATTAGGTATTGCCGCGTCCGTAAAAACCAGCTCTATAAAAATATCACATGAGCTAACCCCTCAGATGAACACCGTAAAAAAAAAAAAAACAGTGTCAAAACAAGCAATTTTTGTCACCTTGCATCACAAAAGGTGCAACACCAAGTGATCAAAAATGCGTATGTCCCACAAAATGGTACCAATAAAACCATCACCTCATCCCGCAAAAAATGAGCCCCTACATAAGAAAATCTCTCAAAAAATAAAAAAACTATAGCTCTCAGAACATGGACACATTAAAACATAATTTTTTTGTTTCAAAAATGCTATTATTGTGTAAAACTTTCTTAAATGAGAAAAAGTATACATATTAGGTATCGCCGCGTCCGTAACAATCTGCTCTATAAAAATGTCACTTGACTGAACCCCTCAGGTGAACGCTGTAAAAATAAATAAATAGAAACTGTGCTAAAACAACCAATTTTTTAGTCACCTTGCCCCATAAAGTGTTATAATGAATGATCAAAAAATCATATGTACCCAAAAATAGTACTAATAAAACTGGCACCTTATCCCCTAGTTTCCAAAATGGGGTCACTTCTTGGGAGTTTCTACTGTAAGGGTGCATCAGGGGCTTCAAATGGGACATGGCATCTAAAAACCATGTGGAGTTCCTTTTCTTCTGCGCCCTGCCGTGTGCCCATACAGAAGTTTATGACCACATGTGGGGTGTTTCTGTAAACCGCAGAATCTGGGTAATAAATTAAATGGAAAATCTGCCAAAAAAGTGAAATTTAAAAATTTGATCTCCATTTTCCTTTAATTCTTGTGGAACGCATAAAGGGTTAACAAAGTTTGTAAAATCGGTTTTGAATACCTTGAGGGGTGTAGTTTCTACAATGGGGTCATTTATGGGGGTATCCACTATGTAGGCCCCACAAAGTGACTTCAGACCTGAACTGGTCCTTATAAAGTGGGTTTTGGCAATTTTCTTAAAAATTTGAAGAATTGCTTCTAAACTTCTAAGCTGTCTAACGTCCTATAAAAATAAAATGACATTTCCAAAATGATGCCAACATAAAGTAGACATATGGGGAATGTTAAGTAATAAATATTTTATGAGGTATCACTTTCTGTTTTAAAAGCAGAGAAATTGAAATTTAGAAAATTGCTAATTTTTCAAATTTTTGGGTAAATTTGGGATTTTTTCATAAATAAAGGTGAAATATTTTGACTCAAATTTATGACTATCATGAAGTACAATGTGTCACGAGAAAACAATCTCTAAATTACTTGGATAAATAAAGGCGTTCCAAAGTTATTACCACCTAAAGTGAGATATGTCAGTTTTGCAAAATTAGGCCTGGTCAGGAAGGGGGCAAATGGCCCAGATGGGAAGTGGTTAATTTTATCTATTTTCATTTTTGAGGGATATCTTTTCCATTCACACGTTCACAAAATGGGTCCGCATCCGTTCCGCAATTTTGAGGAATGGGTGCAGACCCATTCATTTTCAATGTGGATGGAATGTGCTGTCCACATCCGCATTTGCCGATCCGCACTTCTGCATCCGTGCTTCCATTTCTGCAAAAAAATAGAACATGTCCTATTCTTGTCCGCAATTGCAGACAAGATTAGGCATTTTCTATTATAGTGCCGGCGATGTGCGGTCCGCAAATTGCGGAATGCTCATTGCCGGTGTCCGTGTTTTGCGGATCCCCAAAACACTTACAAACGTGTGAATGGACCCTCATAGTAAAATTATTAAAGGTTACGTTTTATCTTTATGTATATTCTAATGGATTGCCTTCCTTGTACAATGTTATAATATACTTTCTATGTTAGAAAGTATATAATAGTGCATTTGTGATACTGCAGGTGTATAAAGGGACAAGCGTTATTGGAACAAATTTATAAAATGTGTACAAAGTAATTTCTACTGGTAGAAATCTCTACAAAGTAATTTCTACTGGTGTGATATACCAGTCGCCCACCAAAAAAAACTATTGAAGCGGGGTGTTATATACCAATATACAGTCCTGATCAAAAGTTAAGACACTGGAAAAATTGCAAAAAATAATATTTAGCATGGCTGGATCTTAACAAGGTTCCAAGTAGAGCTTCAACATGCAACAAGAAGAAATGGGAGTGAGAAAAAACATTTTTTGAGCATTCAATTTCATGAAAACAACGCATAAACTGAAACAGGCTGTTTTTCAGCTGATCAAAAGTTTAGGACCACACCCCCAAAAAAAAAACTAAACCCCCCAAAACAGAAATCCAACTTCCAAACATGAACTCAGTAATGAGTAGCTCCGCCGTTATTGTTTATCACTTCCAAAATTAGTTTCTGCATGCTTGATGCAAGCGTTTCCATGAGGTGAGTCAGGGGAGGGCTGGGAAGGGGGGCAGGGAGGCAATTGCCCCCCAGGCCACACTAAAGCATGTTAAAAACGGCCGCTGGGCCATCTTTAACAAATTATTATTATCATTTTTTAATTCCTCAGGGCCGCACCACCGATCACCACAAGCGGTGCGGTCCTGGTTCTAGTTGCCGGCAGCAGTGGGGGGGCAGTAGGAGATAAGCACTTCCATTGTGGAAGCTCTCATCTCCATATTCATCTGTATCGCCGTCCTCAGGACAGCGATACAGATGGCTGTGCTGCGGAGGTGCAGGGGAGGGGAGGGAGAGAGGCGTGTCCCTTCCCTGTTCTTCTGATAGGCCGCAGCCTATCAGAGGCCGGATCAGGCGGTGCGATGACGTCATTATCATCGCGCCACCTAAGCCAGGCAGCACACAGCAGGGGACACACTGCTGATGGAGGTAAGTATTAGTGATTTTTGTTTTTTTCTTTGCTGGGGGAACTGGCACTATGGGGGCATCTGGCATTTCTTACAGCCCCATTTTTTTGGGGTGGCACTCTGGGGGGCATTTATTTCTTGCTGATTTTTGGGGGGGCACTATGGGGGCATTTTTTACTGGCACATTATGGGAGGCACTATAGGGGAGAGCGTCACTATGTGGCATTATTTTGGGGCACTATGGGGGAGTGGAGCACTATTGGGGCATCTGGTGGCACTAAGAAGGGGCATTTTTTACTGGCACATTACGGGGGAGAGGAGCACTATAGGAGCATCTGCTGGGGGCACTAAGAAGGGGCATTTTTTACTGGCATATTATGGGGGACACTATGGGGAAGGGGGAGAGGAGCACTATGAGGGCATTTACTGGGGCACTATATAGGGGTATTTTATACTGGCATACATTATGGGGACATTCACTCAACTGCGGGCACTAAGGGGGGCATTACATGTACCTTCATATTATAGGGAGAATTATTACTACTAGGAGGCATTATGCAGAGCTTTACTACTATTGGGGGGCTATGAGGAACATGATTACTAGTATGGGCACTATAGGAGCATTATTACTACTAAGTGTGCTCTGGCAGAGAATTATTTCTATTGGTGGGATTTTGGGGAGCACTGTTACTTTGGGGGGCATCCTGGCACAGTATCAGCTTAGCACAATTATTTTGGGGGACATTATCTTTATACTATTAGTGTCTGGGCACAGTTATTTTTTAGAGCACTGTGTGCCAATAATTGTTGAAGGGGGCACTATCTGTGTGGTAGCAGTATTTCCAGGGGGACTGTTTCTGCAGTATAGTATTGGGGGCACAGCGGGCACAGTATTGGGGGCACTATCTGTGTAGTAGTAGTATTTCCAGGGGGACTGTTTCTGCAGTATAGTATTGGGGGTGTTCAGAAGATGTGAAGATGATGGAAATGTGGGAAACTAATGTCTGTTTGTCAATCTCTCCAGAGACGGGAGATGGCTGAAAAATCATCATGGCGGTCTGGATAACAAAGGTGACATCACTGGATGTAAGAGGTATGGGGTGCTATGTAGGAAAGGAGATGCTCCGGCTCCTCCACCTGCCATTTGCATAAGGAGGATTCAGAGCTGGGTGAGGACGGCCAAAGGAGGCAGCAGGCCAAGGGCGGGTGGCAGATGGTAGGGGAAAACACAGGCCTTGAGCAGGATCTGGGGAGGGAGGAGCTTCCTGGCTGTAGCCTGCTGTTTATTGTATAATGTGAAGCAGGCTGAGCAGCCAGGACAGACCATCCCCTCTCTGTATGATGTGTAGAGACAGGCCTCAACTATAGAATGTCAGCTGTACAGTGTTTGTTGGGAGTGGCCTATTATATGTAGGAGGGGATTTTAATAAAGAGAGGGGTTAAAAATGGGCCATTTGACTGGATTTGCCCCCCAGGACTAAGGCTGCCAGCCCTCCCCTGAGGTGAGTGGGAACATTTCTCCAAGTGGTAAAGCGGCCGCATGAAGGCCATCTACTGTCTGGAACTGTTGTTCATTTTTGTAAACTTCCCTTGCCATCCATCCCCAAAGGTTCTCAATTGGATTTAGATCAGGGGAACACGCAGGATGGGCCAAAAGAGTGATGTTTTTCTCCTGGAGGAAGTCCCTTGTCCTGCAGGCATTGTGTACTGTAGCGTTGTTCTGTTGAAAAACCCAGTCGTTACCACACAGACGAGGGCCCTCAATCATGAGGAATGCTCTCTGCAACATCTGGACATAGCCAGCGGCCATTTGACGCCCCTGCACTTCCTGAAGCTCCATTGTTCCACTGAAGGAAAAAGCACCCCAGACCATTATGGTGCGCCCTCCACTGTGGCACGTAGAAAACATCTCAGGTGGGTTCTGCTTGTCATGTCAGTAACATTGGAAAACATCAGGACCATCAAGGTTAAATTTTTTCTCATCAGAGAATAAAACTTTCTTCCACCTTTGAATGTCCCATGTTTGGTGCTCTCATGCAAAGTCCAAACAAGCAGTTCTATGGCTTTCAAGGAGACAAGGTCTTTGAAGATGTTTTTTGTTTTTGAAGCCCTTTAGTCTCAGATGCCGTCTGATGGTTATGGGGCTGCAGTCAGCACCAGTAAGGGCCTTAATTTGGGTCGAGGATCGTCCAGTGTCTTGACGGACAGCCAATTGGATCCTCCGGCTCAGTGGTGATGAAATTTTTGTTGGGTCTTCCACTTGATTTTTTTGTTCCATAACCCTCAGGATCATTTAAGAAATTCCAAATGACTGTCTTACTGCGTCCCACCTCAGCAGCGATGGTGCGCTGTGAGAGACCCTGCTTATGCAGTTCAACAACCCGACCACGTTCAAAAAGGGAGAGTTTTTTTTTGCCTTTGCCATCACAACGTTTGACTACCTGACAGAAAATGACAATGAATCCACATCTTTGTACAGATTTGGCTTTTTAAAGGCATGTGGTCCTAAAATTTGGATCAGCTGAAAAACAGCCTGTTTCAGTTTAATCTTTATTTTCAATTAATTGAATGCTCAAAAAATGTTTTGTCTCACTCTCATTTCTTATTGTTGCATGTTGAAGCTCTACTTTGAAGCTTTAAGATCCAACAATTTAAAATAAGATTTTTTTTCGGTTAGGTGCGTATTATTGTCAGTCTATAAAAGTGGCGTACTACTCGGACATCGTTCCCAGCAGTGACCTGGGAGTCTAAGATGCGTCCAGACATCCTCCGCATGCTGTTCCCGAACAATTTCTGTGGTGTTTTCATCAATTTCTGACCTTTTACTATGAACCAGACACCATCCCCTCTTCAGAATGACTTCCATTGTGCTCAGGTGCTCGGTACATCCCGAGGTGTACTACTCGAGCACCCGAGCACTGTGGTGCTCGACCAACACTACACTGCTGCAGTTATTTCTGGTGAAAGCGTATAGGGGCATATTTCAGTACTACAAGAAAAATATATACACACACTACACTACAACAAAATAAATATATTCTCTCAGTGCATTTCTGCAGTTAATTCTGGGGAAAGCGTTTACTGGCCTATTTCACTACAAAAAGAAAAATATATTCTCAGTTCACATTGGCGGTTATTTGTGTTGAAAGCGTACAGAAAGAAAAAAATATAAGCACTTCACTGGTGCAGTTTTTTGTGGCAAAAGGGTTTAGTGGCCTTTTTCAGTACAAAAAGAAAAATATACAGGCATTTCACTTCTGCAGTTATTATTTCAGTACAAAACAAAACATATTCACCGTTCACTTTTGCAGTTATAAGTGGTAAAACCTTTAGTAAAGTATTTCAGTCGAAAAAATATATATTCAGCGTTCAGCGCTGCAGTAATAATTGTGGTAAAATCTTTATTGACGTATTTTGGTGGTAAAAAAATTTATTCAGCGATCAGCGCTGCGGTTATCTGCTGTAAAATCTTTATTGAAGTATTTCGGTCGAAAAACAATCTTTATTCAGCGGTCAGAGCTGCGATTATATGCGGTAACATCTCCATGATTTCTCCATGATAAATCTGCAGCGTGGGGGCCCTGTGTGGCTTCTACACACTTTCAAAATAATCCTTCAGTGGGGCGGATAGATGTCGGATGCCCAGGACGCGCCATGACCTACCCAGGAGCTGCTCTCGGGAGCAGAGGTTCATATCTGAGACGTCTGTATACTGCGAGGGGAATCCAAAGACCCTCTCCATCTCTGTGCTCCGTTATATGCAGTAAAATCTATTGTGACTTATTTTGGTGGAAAAAAACTAATTTTATTCAGCGTACAGTGCTGCAGTTATCTGCGTTAAAATCTTTTGTGACATATTTTGGTGGAAAAACAAATCTTATTCAGCGTTTAGCGCTGAAGTAATATGTGGTAAAATCGATTGTGATATATTGATAAATTGTAATCAGCGTTCAGTGCTGCAGTTATACAGTATGTGGTAAAATCTTTTGAGACGTATTTCAGTGGAAAAACAAATTTTATTCAGCGTTAAGCGCTGCAGTTATATGTGGTAAAATCTCCATGATGTCTCCATGATAAATCTGCAGCGTGGGGGCCCCTTGTGGCTTCTACAAACTTTCAAAATAATCCTTCAGCAGAAGGGAATAGATGCCCGATGATCGGAACGCTCCATGACTTTCCCAGAAGCTGCTGTCGGGAGTAAAGATGGCCTTGCAGTTTACCCGGCAGTAGTTTCGCAGTGACCTTTGCATGTTCGCGATTCGCTGAACATGCAAACATATGGCGGTGTCCGCTGGCGCCATATTATTTAGCCTTGCGCTGAACTTTGACCCATGACACATCCATCAGGTGGGAGAAGACTGCCAATTGAGACGTTTCAGCACATGGACACACCCCCACCCTATAACAGAACCCGAACTGGCAGCCATTTTACATTCTTTGTTTTGCCAGTGTAGGTAGAGGTTACTTTGTGGATTAGGGACAGGCTGTTAGGGACACCAAACGCTAGCTAATAGGGCCACAAAAGTCCTTTTAAGGACTGGTATAGGTTTGCTATTGATAGATGTGATATACTGAGGGGTGTGATATACTTATAATATACTTTTTAATATAGAAAGCATATTATAGTGCATTTGTATTGTGCAGCAGTTGTGTATGGCTCTGCTGTGATGCCACAGCTATATAGAGGGACAAGTGCTATTGGAACAACTATTTGCAACGGGTGTGATATACCTGCTTCCACAAAATACTGATTGACGGCTAAAATAATATAACTATAATATAAGTTATAAGTTATATATAAAATAATATAACTGTAATATAACTTGTGGCAAAAAAATAATTGAGGGGTGTGATATACCTGCTTCCACAAAATACTGATTAAGGGGTTTGATATACCTGCTTTCACAAAATAGTGATTGAGGGCTGCGATATGCCAGCTTCCACAAAATACTGATGAAGGGGTTCCATATAACTGTTTCCACCAAATATTGATTAAGGGGTTTGATATAGCTGCTTAAACTAATTATTTATTAAGGCCTGCGATATACCTGATTCCACAAATTACTGATTAAGGGGATTGATATACCTGCTACCACCAAATATTAATTGAGGCCTGCAATATACCTGCTTTCACAAAATACTGATAAAGGGGTTTGATATACCTGCTTCCACAAAAAACTGATTGAGGGCTGCAATATACCAAATTCCACAAAATACTGATTAAGCGGTTCGATATACCTATTTCCACCAAATATTGATTGATGCCTGCGATATACCCGATTCCACAAAATACTGATTAAGGGGTTTAATGTACCTGCTTCCACAAAATACTGATTGAGGGCTGTGATATACCTGCTTACACAAAATACTGATTTGATATACCTTTGATAATACTGGTTTGATATAACTGCTTCCACCAAATATTGATTGAGGCCTGCAATATACCTGTTTCCATAAAATACTGTTTAAGTGGTTTGATATACCTGTTTCCACCAAATATTAATTGAGGGCTGCGATATACCTACTATCACAAAATACTGATTAAAGGGGTTGATATACCTGTTTCCACCAAATATTAATTTGGGCCTACAATAAAGCTGCTCCCAGAAAATTCTGATTAAGGGGTTTGATATATCTCTTTCCACCAAATATTGATTGAGGCCTGCGATATACCTGATTCCACAAAATACTGATTAAGGGGTTTGATATACCTACTACCACAAAATACTGATTGAGGGCTGCGATATACCTGCTTCCACAAAATACTGATTTGATATACCTTTGATAATACTGGTTTGATATAACTGCCTCCACTAAATATTGATTGAGGCCAGCGATACACTACTACCACAAAATACTGATAAAGGGGATTTATATACCTGCTTTCACAAAATATTAATTGAGGCCTACGATATACCTGCT
Source organism: Bufo gargarizans (assembly GCF_014858855.1). NCBI lineage: Eukaryota > Metazoa > Chordata > Amphibia > Anura > Bufonidae > Bufo > Bufo gargarizans. The sequence continues at coordinate 164,150,732 of NC_058084.1, forward strand.
TCCACAAAATTCTGATTAAGGGGTTTGATATATCTGTTTCCACCAAATATTGATTAAGGCCTGCGATATACCTGCTTCCACAAAATACTGATTGAGTGCTGTGATATACCTGCTTCAACAAAATACTGATTGAGGGCTGCGATATGCCTGCTTTCACTAAATACTGATTAAGGGGATTGTATTACCTGTTTCCACCAAATAATGATTGAAGCCTGCGATATACCTGCTTCCACAAAATACTGATTAAGGGGTTTGATATACCTGCTTCCACAAAATGCTGATTAAGGGGTTTTGATATACCTGTAATAAAAGAATGAGGGGCACTCCGTATAAGGGAACAGGAGACAATGGTTCACAATTTAAATTTAATATCACATATATTCACTATACATAAAATCAACCATAAGATCTATAAAATCTGATGAATGTTATAACAAATGAGAATAAGGATCTTTGATCATTAATATAATTTCCAAAAAGTCCATAGAACAACAAACATCCGATATTCAATCACCACGGATGGTAAGGGCAAATTGCCATTTCAGGATGTCTCTTTCAAATGTATCACAAAGAGATACAAGACTTCCTCAAAGTCCCATATATAACAGCCGAATTCCGACAGATAAGGGTCAGGTATTAAGCAAGAAAGTTCTCATGTATAATATCACAGCAACAGCCAAAGTGTCTTACCCTCTGTATGTCCGCACCACTTGCATGAGGACTCGAGGTAATGGCTGGATGATGTTAACGCGGCGTCCCACGTGGTAAGAGTCTGACGTGATGTCTCACGTGACTCACCAACTTAGATCGTAGTAGCGTATTCCTGTAGCGTTCACCGGCTCTGTATTAGGCTGGCTGTGTAGATGGCCCCGACCGAAGCTGTCGCTCAACGGTTCACTAGTAGTGTTCAGGGGAGAGAGAAGGCTCACTGTCTCGACTTGCCCAAACGCGTTTCGAGGTATACACCTCTTCCTCAGTGGTATCATCCCATAATCTATTCAATATTTGTCATCTGCAATGTCCAATTGGATGTCAAATGAAGGACCGCAGCTGTATAAGGGATATTCCCATGGACCTCCTAGTTTATCACATTAACATGAACATATTTCATTCTAATAAAATAACAATAAGAAAAATTTAAAAATCTGGCCTAATAGCATTATTAATGACATTATCATATCATTTTCAAATAAAACGCACAGAAAACGCATATGCGTCTTCGGTGCGTTTTTGATGCGTTTTTTATAAAAATCAATAGAAACTTAAAATAATGCTAAAATCCCTTCAGATATAATAAAATAGACTTCTTACAACATAAATGAAGCATCAGACAGTCAGTTTCTTCCAAAATGGAGACCTGGGAAAAATCCCCTCAAAGAGGCATGATATCTTTTTCAAAAAGGGGGGTAGAAATGTATATTCATATACTTGTATTCGGTCGGGGCCATCTACACAGCCAGCCTAATACAGAGCCGGTGAACGCTACAGGAATACGCTACTACGATCTAAGTTGGTGAGTCACGTGAGACGTCACGTCAGACTCTTACCACGTGGGACGCCGCGTTAACATCATCCAGCCATTACCTCGAATCCTCATGCAAGTGGTGCGGACATACAGAGGGTAAGACACTTTGGCTGTTGCTGTGATATTATACATGAGAACTTTCTTGCTTAATACCTGACCCTTATCTGTCGGAATTCGGCTGTTATATATGGGACTTTGAGGAAGTCTTGTATCTCTTTGTGATACATTTGAAAGAGACATCCTGAAACGGCAATTTGCCCTTACCATCCGTGGTGATTGAATATCAGATGTTTGTTGTTCTATGGACTTTTTGGAAATTATATTAATGATCAAGGATCCTTATTCTCATTTGTTATAACATTCATCTGATTTTATAGATCTTATGGTTGATTTTATGTATAGTGAATATATGTGATATTAAATTTAAATTGTGAACCATTGTCTCCTGTTCCCTTATACGGAGTGCCCCTCATTCTTTTATTACATAATTTTCCTCCTGTGCGGTCTGGGTGGATCGAGAGGTGTGCACCCTATCCATTCAGTATTGGGGTGAGCCGCTGATTTTTAAATTTTTTGCTTACTGTTTTGATATACCTGCCTCCACCAAATATTGAGGCCAGCAAAATAACTGCTTCCACAAAATACTGATAAAGGCGTTTGATATACCTGCTTCTACCACATATTGAGTGACACCTGTGATATACCTGCTTCCACAAAATACTGATAAAGGGGTTTGATATACCTGTTTCCACCAGATAATGATTGAAGCCTGCAATATACCTGATTCCACAAAATACTGATTAAGCGGATTGATATACAGTACCTGCTTCCACCAAATATTGATTAAGGCCTGTGAGATAACTGCTTCCACAAAATAATGATTGAGGGCTACGATATACCTGCTTCCACAAAATACTGACTAAGGGGTTTGATATAACTGTTTCAACCAAATATTGATTGAAGCCTGCAATATACCTGCTTCCACTAAATACTGATTAAGGGGTTTGATATACCTGCTACCACAAAATACTGATTGAGGGCTGCGATATGCCTGCTTCCACAAAATACTGATTAAAGGGTTTGATATACTTGTTTCCACCAAATAATGATTGAAGTCTGCGATATACCTGCTTTCACAAAATGCTGATTAAGGGGTTTGATATACCTGTTTCCACCAAATAATGACTGAAGCCTGCGATATACCTGCTTCCACAAAATACTGATTAAGGGGTTCTATATACATTTTTCCACCAAATATTGATTGAGGGCTGCGATATACCTGCTTCTACAAAATACTGATTAAGGGGATTGATAAACAGTACCTGCTTCCAACAAATATTGATTAAAGCATGAGAGATACCTGCTTCCATAAAATACTGATTAAGGGTAGAGATGTCACGAACATAAAATTTTCCGTTAGCGAATGGCGAACGCGACTTTCCGCAAATTTTCGCGAACGGAAGAATTGGGCGAACCGCCTTAGACTTCAATATGCAGGCGAATTTTAAAACCCACAGGGACTCTTTCTCGCCACAATAGTGATGGAAAAGTTGTTTCAAGGGGACTAACACCTGGACTGTGGCATGCCGGAGGGGGATCCATGGCAAAACTCCCATGGAAAATTGCGCAGTTGACGCAGAGTCGGGTTTTAATCCATAAAGGGCATAAATCACCTAACATTCCTAAATTGTTTGGAATATTGTGCTTTAAATCATCAGGTATGATGTTGTATCGATCAGGTAGTGTAAGGGTTACGCCCGGTTTACAGTGACAGACCAAACTCTGACAGACGAAACTCCCCGTTTAACGCACCGCACACAACCGCAAACAGTCCATTTGCACAACCGCAAACTCCCCATTTGCACAAGGTTGGATACCAAGCTAGCCATGTCCCGTTCATTGTCCTCACTGATGTCATTGAAGGTCTCTCTCACCCAGCCACGTACAACACCAAGAGTCCCCGAAAGGTGACAACAAGCCCCCTGGGACGCCTGCTGTGGTTGGTCTTCGACCTCCTCAAAGCCACCTTCCTCCTCTGACTCCTCTTCTTCAGACTCCTCTCTCTGTGTTGCCGCAGGTCCAGCAATCGACGACGACAAGGCTGCTTCTGGTGGTGATGGTGACCACAACTCTTCCTCTTCATGCTTATCTACGGCCTGATCCAGCACTCTTCGCAGGGCATGCTCCAGAAAAAACGCATATGGGATAAGGTCGATGATGTTGCCTTGGGTTTGACTGACGAGGTTTGTCACCTCCGCATTGTGCATGAGCGTTCAGTAATGCGGCCAAAAAATACCCAGCTCTGCAGAGGCTGTCTTCTTTTTTTAAAATTAAAAAAATCAGTTTTTACCAGTGTAATCTCTGTTTTGTCCCCTATCAGGGGACAGTGTATGGAATAGATTTTAGGAACCGGGAGATGGAAAAAGATGGTTGGTCGGTCCTCTTACTTCCAATTTGGGGCACTGCGCGCGCGCCGTGCAATGTTCTGTGCAACCCTATATGAGTGGTCTGTTAAGTAGTACTATTCTAATCAGTTTAATCCCTGTTACGTCCCCTACCAAGGGACGTGTATCGAATAGATTTTAGACAACCATAAAGAGTTGTCAATAGTTGACACACTCATGACATAAATTGTATTCCTCTGTGTGTCAATCTTGGTGTAGTGATGACTGTGCATGTGCGCACGTTCAGTGACAGTTAAGTCACCCAGAAAACAATAATTCTGCAGTGTGGGCCCATTGTTGGCCTACTAGGCTTTAATGATCACCTTAGATGATCACAAAGAAAATTAATGTTTTTCTATGCAAAATTATCCAGCAGATCGCTTTTGGTCTGTTCACAATGAAGCAACGACCTTATCATATGGGGTGTGGCAACATTGCCAACACACTCATAGAGGTGATCGCTTCATTGTGATACACAAGCCCCTTCACCACAACAGGGTAACGATCACGAAGGGGAATAGACACATGTATATGCCTTTTCTTTTTTTGCAGCCACAGTGTAGCACCAGGGGCCAGAAAAATTAGGCATGTACACATGCCTGGAAAATCAGGAATTGTTGCAGCCGCTGCTATAGCAGCGGCTAGAAAAATTGATGTCTTCCAGGCAGAAAGTGCACTAAAATATTGCGGCTTGAACCCTAGTTGGTGCCGGAGAAGTCACGCAAGTCATCCGGCGTGCAGAGATTAAATACAGCAGCATGTGGACCATTTTTAGCCCAAGGCATCTCATCAGGCCTTTTTTAGTCAAATGCATCCCCCACTGTCAGCCCCTTAGGGATCCATGCCTCATTCATCTTAATAAAGGTGAGGTAATCTAGACTTTTTTGACGTAGGCGACTTCTCTTCTCAGTGACAATACCTCCTGCTGCGCTGAAGGTCCTTTCTGACAGGACACTTGAAGCGGGGCAGGCCAGAAGTTCTATCACAAACTGGTATAGCTCAGGCCACAGGTCAAGCCTGCACATCCAATAGTCAAGGGGTTCATCACTCCTCAGAGTGTTGATATCTGCAGTTAAGGCGAGGTAGTCTCCTACCTGTCGGTCAAGTCGTTCTCAGAGGGTGAACCCCGAAGGGCTGTGGCGATGCGTAGGACTTAAAAAGCTCTGCATGTCCTCCATCAACAACACGTCTGTAAAGCGTCCTGTCCTTGCCGCCGTGGTCGTGGTAGGAGGAGGATTACTTTCACCTCTTCCCCTGTTAGATTCCCGTTGTGCTGTGACATCACCCTTATACGCTGTGTAAAGCATACTTTTAACTTGTTTGGAACTGCTGCATCCTTTCCGACTTCCGGTAATTTGGTAACATTTCAGCCACTTTCTGCTTATACCAGGGGTCTAGTAGCGTAGCCACCCAATGTAGGTCGTTCTCCCTCAGCCTTTTTATACGAGGGTCCCTCAACAGGCAAGACAGCATAAAAGACCCCACTTGCACAAGGTTGGATGCCGAGCTACTCATGTCCCGTTTCTCGTCCTCACTGATCTCATTGAAGGTCTGTTCTTCACCCCAGCCACTTACAACACCACGGGTCCCAGATAGGTTACAACAAGCACCCTTGGATGCCTGCTGTGGTTGGTCTTCCTCCTGCTCAAAGTCACATTCCTCCTCTGACTCCTCTTCCTCAGACTCCTCTTGCAGCGTTGCCGCAGGTCCAGCAAGCGATGCTGATAAGGCTGTTTCTGGTGGTGATGGTGACCACAACTCTTCCTCTTCCTCTTCACGCTCATCTACGGCTTGATCCAGCACTCTTCGCAAAGCACGCTCCAGGAAGAAAACAAATGGCATGAGGTTGCTGATGGTGCCTTTGGTGCGACTGATTAGGTTTGTCACCTTCTCAAAAGGACGCATGACCCTACAGGCATTGCACATGATCGTCCAGTAACATGGCAAAAATATACCCAGCTCCGCAGAGGCTGTCCTAGCACCCCGGTCATACAAATACTCATTGACAGGTTTTTCTTGTTGGAGCTGGCGGTCGAACATTAGGAGTGTTGAATTCCAAGTGTCGGGCTGTCGCAAATCAAGCGCCTCACTGGCATGTTGTTTCTGCGCTGAATATCGGAAAAGTGCGCCATGACCGCGTAGGAACGCCTAAAATGGCCACACACCTTCCTGGCCTGCTTGAGGACGTCCTGTAAGCCTGGGTACTTATACACAAAGCGTTGTACGATCAGATTACACACATGTGCCATACACGGCACATGTGTCAACTTGCCCAAATTCAATGCTGCCAACAGATTTCTTCCGTTGTCACACACCACTTTGTCGATCTCCAGTTGGTGCGGGGTCAGCCACTGATCCACCTGTGCGTTCAGGGCGGACAGGAGTGCTTGTCCGGTGTGAAGCTCTGCTGTCAGGCAAGTCAACCCCAAGACCGCGTGACACTGTCATATCCGGTATGTGGAATAGCCCCTGGGGAGCTGGGAGGGTGAAGTTGATGTGGAGCATGACGCAGAAGCAGAAGAGGACTCAGCCGAGGAGGTTAGCGAAGAGGATGGAGTAGGAGGGGTAGAAGAGGTGGCAGCAGGCCTGCCTGCAAGTCGTGGTGGTGTCACCAACTCCGCTGCAGAGCCACGCATTCCATGCTTGGCAGCCGTCAGCAGGTTTACCCAATGCACAGTGTACGTGATATACCTGCTCTGACCGTGCTTTGCAGACCAGGTATTAGTGGTCAGATGGACCCTTGCCCCAACACTGTGTGCCAGACATGCCATGACTTCCTTTTACTCAATCGAGTACAGGTTGGGGATTGCCTTTTGTGAAAAAAAAAATCGTCCGGGTACCTTCCACAGCCGTGTCCCAAAAGCTAAACATTTTTTGAAGGCCTCATACTCCACCAGCTTGTATAGTAAAAGCTGGCGGGCTAAGAGTTCCGACAAGCCAGCTGTCAGACACCGGGCAAGGGGGTGACTCTGTGTCATTGGCTTCTTACACTAAAAAATTTCCTTGACAGACACCTGACTGTGGGCAGATGAGCAGGAGCTGCTGAAGGTGAGAGGCAGAGTGGCGGGTGGTTGAGAGGGGGCAAGGAGGACAGCAGTGGTTGACGTGGCTGAAGATGCTGGACCAGGAGGAGGATGGTGGCTTTGAGTTTGTGTGCTGCTTGTACTCATGCGTTGATCCCATAGGCGTTTGTGATGTGAGATCCTGTGCCTTTGCAAAGAAGTTGTACCTAGGTGGGTGTTGGACTTCCCACGACTCAGTTTCTTTTGGCACAGGTTGCAAATGGCATTGCTGTTATTAGAGGCAGACACACAAAACAAATGCCACACTGCTGAGCTTTGCAATAACGGCATTCTGGTGGTGGCAACAGCATGCATTGATTGGCGTGCTGTCTGGCTGACCCCGGGTGCCGATACATGCTGTCTAACTGTGCCACTAGCTCCTTGCAATCACCTCCCCCTGCTTCCAACTCGTCTCCTCCTCCTCTCTGTCTCCCCATCTGAACTTTCCCCCTGTACTTCTTCTCTTCGAGCGGGCACCCACGTGACATCCACGGACACATCGTCATCATCAACCGCTTCACTTGTATCTGACAACTCAGCAAAGGAAGCAGCAGCGGGTACAACATCATCATCATCATCACACCATGCGTCCATGTGTGTAATGCTGCCTGACTGAGACATATCCCTGTTATCTACATCCTCTGGCAATAATAGTTGCGCATCACTCATTTCTTCCAACTAATGTGTAAATAACTCCTCTGACAGATCAAGTGAAGCGGCTGTGGTGCTAGTGTTGGTGGTGACGGTGGACGGGCGAGTGCTAACTTGAGAGGTACCGGAAGCTGAGCTGGAGGAGGATGGTGCGTCAAGGTTCTGAGCGGAAGCTGTAGAAGATTGGGTGTCCTGTGTAAGCCAGTCAACTATGTCCTCAGAATTTTTCAAGTTCAGGGTACGTGCCCTCTGAACACTGGGCATCATTCTAGGGCCAAAGGAAATCACAGCACCACGACGGCCCCTGTCTTTTTTTTTTTAGATTAGTGGTACTATGCGTGCAAGGTACTGTGCCACCCTATATGAGTGGTGGGCAGTGGGCACAGTACAGTCAGTGGGCCTGAGACTCACTGGCAGGCAACTGCAATTATATTACAGAGGAAAAATGAAATGACTTTTTATCTGCAAGGTACTGTGCCACCCTATATGAGTGGTGGGCAGTGGGCACAGTACAGTCTGTGGGCCTGACACACACTGGCAGGCTACTGGAATTATATTACAGATAAAAATGTAATTACTTTTTTATGTGCAAGGTGCTGTGCCACCATATTTGAGTGGTGGGCAGTGGGCACAGTACAGTCTGTGGGCCTGACACTCACTGGCAGGCAACTGCAATTATATTTCAGAGGAAAAATTTAATGACTTTTTTATCTGCAAGGTACTGTGCCACCCGATATGAGTGGTGGGCACTGGCAGTGGGCACAGTACAGTCAGTGGGCCTGACACTCACTGGCAGGCAACTGCAATTATATTACAGAGGAAAAATGAAATGACTTTTTTATCTGCAAGGTACTGTGCCACACTATAGAAGTGGTGGGCAGTGGGCACAGTACAGTCTGTGGGCCTGACATCCACTGTAAGGTAACTGCAATGATATTACAGTGGAAAAATGTAATTACTTTTTTATCTGCAAGGTACTGTGCCACCCGATATGAGTGGTGGGCACTGGCAGTGGGTACAGTCAGTGGGCCTGACACTCATTGGCAGGCAGCTGCAATTATATTACAGAGGAAAAATAAATGACTTTTTTATTCTCAAGGTACTGTGCCACTCTATATGAGTGGTGGGCACACAGTACAGTCTGTGGGCCTGTGGCCTCTCACATGGGCAGGCAACTGCAATATATATATATATATATATAAAAAAAAAAAAAAGCTGACTGATGTACCAGCCCTAAAAAGGGCTTTTTGGGGTGCTGTCAGGACACTGTCCTTACAGCAGATGAGTCTTTGAGGACTGGAGTGGACACAGAACACTGGCCTAGCTAACGCTTTCCGTATTAATTCAGCAGCAGCAGCACTCTCCCTGCTCTAACACTGCAGCTTCAGAATGAATCTAAGAGGGCTGCCATCCTTGCTTTTTTTTTTTAGGAGGTGTGAGGGTCTGGGAGGGAGGGTATGCTGATTGGCTGGAATGTGTCTGCTGACTGTGAGGTACAGGGTCAATGTTTGCTCAATGATGACATATAGGGGGCGGACCGAACATCACATATGTTCGCCTGCTGCGGCGAATGCGAACCAGCGATGTTCGCCGGGAACTGTTCGCCAGCGAATAGTTCGGGACATCTCTAGTCAGCTGTTTTTCTTCCTCCTCTGTCGTCACCTGTTGATGAGCGTCAGCATTTCTTTAAAAATAAATAAGAGGGTGATTATGGACAACTGCAACATAAATGGCATGAGCTGCCACTGCCTGACCTGGAAACAACACATGGTCATGTTTTTGTGTGCCTAACTTGTGGAGGAAAACCGCCATTTGGGTGTTGTTTACACAGAGCTAAAGAGAGCCGAGCTTGGCTGAGCTCTGTCACGTTTTGAGCCTAACCCACCCACAGTGTCAGCAGCATCACCAAACTCCAAAGCAGACATGGCTTTGGCTGTTCTTTGGGAAGTATGTCAACTCTGCTTTTTATTACTGCCGCCACCACCCTTCTGCACTGATGTTGCCTCCTCCTCAGCACCCGATCTGGCCCCTAGCTCCTGTCCAGCACGCAATCATCATTGGAGTCTTCACCCTCCTTGCCACTTTTATCAGACTGTGAGATATCATGTTGGCTCCTGGGCCCCCCTCCCCTCCTCTGCATTTGTCCCAACTGCCACTGTCAGTGCTCCCATCACCAATGCTGTGGCTATAGGTACCACTATTGCCACCATCATCAACACAGCTATTCATGGGGTTCCCAGACTCGCCCCGCTTACATCTCAGAGACCCTGGTCTGAGCCAAATGTCCCCCTGGGCCTCCTTTGCTTACAGGACCCAGGCAAAAGGTAGATATGGAGACCTCCCAGTAGAAGTTTAGTAGCTACACTGTGTTTGCTCTCCAAATGTACCAGGGATCCAGACGGATCTATTGGCACCAGAACCGCCTCCCTATGACTTTTCAGTGAGGAGTTATGATCCCAATAGGGTTTTTTGGAGTTTTGGCTATCATACTCGAGGGGAGGATGAGTAGGACCCCCCCAGGGGGTGTGACTGACCAAGGGTTAATTGCCTGTGCAGGGCAGCAGCCAGTGTCTTTCTTCTAAAGGGAGGTCACATCGTGTATCATGTTCGAGACCAGGAAACCCCACTGGTATCTCTGCCTCCCAAGTGACTGCATCCAAGCCTACACATCTATCCGGTAACTGACTTGTGCATAATCTGTCAACTCTGACTATACTACCACCTGTATTTTCTCTCTGATCATTGTATATACCCCTTGTGCATATAGTGTTGTTGTCTAGTGTGCCCTTAAGGCGATTAAATATACATTTTAATCTTGGGTTGTCCTTTTACTTCCATGTCTCGGTTTAGCGTTACATGCTATGTGGACTAGTTTCTGGCCCGATATAATCCCATTAATGGACCGGGATTATATCTAATGAGGAACTGGTGGCAGTCTACCAGGCTCGCTGGGATCTGTTTCACTGGTGGCATTGAAAGGGCTCTATCAGGCTGTCTCTCAATCCCCATGCCTCCCCATGCCTGTGTAGACAGGGGGTGTCTGTGTAAAACTGTGCCAAGCTAACCTTACATACTCTCAGGGAGTGTGGAACGTCACACCTTGGTAAAAGTGAAGAGACTGTACCCCGTAATTCCAACATACAGTGACGTCAGGCAGTTCTGCGAGGTTTGGTTTGTCGCACTGTTAAAATAAGGAAAGAATGAAAGTAATGTAGCTGCTTTTGAGGTTCTGCCACAGCTGCAGTTGTTCAAATGCTACATCGATGGTAGAACACATGTTTTGCGCAGCCCAACCCCAAAATAAAGATTTCTGTTAAATGGGAAATTAAATTATAGTAATGTCCTTGTAGGTAGCTGCTTTTGAGGTTTGCAGCAGCTGCAGTTGTGCTAGGAGGTAAAACCAGCCTCAGCTCCTCACTTCTCACTCCCTGGCTGCAGCTTTCCTTGCCTGTCCCTATCCTTCACACACAATTCTGCTTCTTTGTAAATCTATCCTTTCTCTTTACTATCCCTAACAGTAGAATACAATCTTGATTGATGTTCTGCTTGTTCTGCTAGGGCACCTCCCTGCCTGTTGCAGCACTGATTGGCTCATCTAGGCTGTGTATAAGCCTGTAAGCTAATCAGCGCAAGCCCTCCCCCCACTTCCTCTCAGGGACATGTGAGCATGCTTCTTCTTCCTCAGTAGTGCTCTTTTCCTGCTGACATGTTCAGTAAAGTGGTTTTATGCGCCGTTTTACTGGATTCCTCCAAAATGAACCTGTAAAGGTTCAGGTTCATTGTCCCAAAAATTTGTTACAAACTGGTTCGCTCATCTTTATGTGGTAATATTGTCCTTTGTAGAGTGCATTTTGTTCAGTTTCAGTATTGAGATTGGACTAGGTGGACCCATATCAACTAAGATACTCTGTAATTATTTAGTATTTAATCACTTGTAATATTTGGTCCTTGTATAGTGGTAATATTTCACAACTATATATGTATATAAAAATTATTGAGGTAGGGGCATACGCCTTGAGTCTTTTGCCCCAAATCTATTAAAACCTTAGCAGTACTCTGCTGTGCCTCCATTGATCTGACTAAATATGTGTGTTACAATATTTCATTTGGGGTGCCACTTCATAGTTTGCCCAATGCCACATACCGTCTTGTCAAAAACCAACCCTGAATCCACACGAAAAAGCCCAACAAGACTACTTACGCATTTTGAATGCAAGCTGCATTCTTAGTCATCACCTTAGTCATAGCTATGACTAAAAATTAATATCTTCCTTTAATATAATAAAAAAGAGTCAGATCACACATTGCATTACAGCTTGGTGTGTATGGGGCTGCATAGTTACAGAGTGGTCAAAGTGCAAATGATGACTCATGTCTGCCACTGAAAGGGTCTCCAATGAGCAAATAAGGACCACAAATGGACAATGGAGCAATTTAAGAAAGCAGCTAGGTCTGATGAATCATGTTTTCTTTTACATCATGTGGACGGCAAAGTGCATGTGTATCATTGACCTACAAATGCCCTAGATTTTAATCCAATTGAATATCTTTGAGATGTGCAGAAAAGCTGGTCCATGATGGCCCAACCTCACAACTTATTGGGCACAAAGGAACTTCAGCTAACATCTTAGTGCACAATTATTATTATTTTTTAAGTATAGTATCATGATATTTTTTATATTAGCACAGAACTGGAACTTAGCATAAAATGTATGTATTAATAACAGCCACTATAATAGCTTTGATACTTACTTTAACCTTGATTGGAATAAGACTGTTAGCTTCATAAGCCATGTTAAATAAAATATATCAAGCTGGTTTCTAATCAATTCCTTCTTGAAATCAAATTGTCTTATTTTATAGGTAGAACTGCTGACAAGGGTATTAGAAACAAGCTTAAAGTACATTACTATGCCTATGAAACAAAAAAGATGATGGGTAAGCAAAGGCAGAGGTTACTGTGAATGTGCAGAAACAGCAATTGCAACTCATATCTTATCCATTGCACCATAATACTAAAATTTCAAGAAATATCTGTCACAGTAACTTTATCTTTATATACAATCTTTAACCATGCCAGCTACTGTATATGAAATAACACACAATGGTATACTGAAAAACACAATTTAGCTTCCTTGACTGTTCTGTTAATAGTCTTTGCTGCATATATACAATATTTCAACACTAAAACATAAAACAAGAGGCAGAGATTATGACTTTAGCTCTCTGGGCTTTATTAATATTTTTGCTGTGGTTTCCTTTTCCAAAAAAAATCCACTTGGCAAGTTTAAATGTTATCTTCACAAGACCAGTAAATATTGAGATTTATACTTACTATGCTGAGATATTCTGCAATATATACAAAATACTTTATCACTGGTGAACATTATAGTTCCTTAACCAAATAGCTAAGTCAGCCTGAAAAGAGCTGACATTGTTATACGATCACAGAGCAATTACACAGTTCTGCAATACAGATATAATGTTAAACAGTTTACTAAGTCAAGAAGCTACATAATGTAAAAAAGAGTAAGCCATAGACTTATTCAGTAGTGGTAAGTAGTGGTAAATAACAATTGAACAGATTTCATTATTTTGCCATTGCTGTAATTATGGGTCCATAGAGATATGTATCTTTGCCCCTCCTCTCATTCTAAAAATTCTCTAGTCTTATTTTTAGATTTTCTTTTTTTAGAGAATTGTGTCAGTTAAAACAACAAGACTGCTCTTTGGTCATCTGATCTGGTATGTCAGGGTGTCAACTAAACTCAAACAGTACTTGTTGTGCTCCACTTACATTAGGAAACTGTAACAACTTTACCAGTTTCTGCTCCAGAAGCCAGGCAAATAGGCAAGAAAAAGCATAGAATGACAGCTCTGATGAGCTCAACTCTTCTAGCTATTCCTTACTTTGTTTCGTCTCTCTCTGCATTTTGTCAGTTTACTTGTGTTTTATGACCCGGCTAGTTTAGCTGACTACTCTTTTGCCTATTATTTGCTGCTATGTATGACCTTGCACTCTATCCTGAATATGTTCTTTTCTTTCATTGCTGTGCAATTTTCTCTCTTGGTTTGAGGTGGCTGGGATAGTGATACCAATTGTGGCTTTGACTTTTCCACTCTGGTACTGATCCTGGCTAGTATGACCATTCTACCTGTCTAGCAGCAGCCTTGTGAATACTATCTAGGATTCTGTGCTACCAGCAGAGACAGCCCAGGGTGAACTACAGATGTAGCCAGCACCAAAATCAGTGGGATAGAGCACCGTCCCAGCAGTGTAACTCAACACTACCTTTACGTTTTAGAAGCTTTGCACGCAATTAAACTAAGTTATTGAGTTAAAAGGGTTCTTCCAGAATTAAGAAAATGAAAATACTTAAATATTACTTTATTATAAATACAGTATATTCTCAAATACCTTACATAAGTTATAATGGCTTGTTTTGCCTGGGGAGCTATCAATAGACAAAACAAAATGATTGCTGTCCTATTAGTGCACATCTAAAACCTGTGTGCAAAACCTGTCCTAATCACACAGGAGGAGAAGTTACTTCAGAGCAGTGAGCCAAAGAGCTGCTTCTCTACTTGTCAGGAATTGTGATCCTGATTGAATACAGTTTTATTATGGTCATCAGCTGAATCTCTGTAGGAATGGAGTTCATGAGCAGATATGGATAATGAGCAGCATCTCTTGTATTCAGCCTCCATTACCATAGTCTGTCCTGTCCATCCTCTGTTCTTCATGTCTCCTCAAGGACTTTATTCCTACAGAGATTCAGCAGAAGATCCTCTCATCTGTATTCAGCTCTTTAGCTAGTGTTATGAAGTTACTTGTCCTGCTGTGTGATTAGGACAGGCTTTGTGTGCACTAATAGGATGGCAGCCATTTTGTTTCTCCTAATCATTGCTCCCTAGACTAAACTAGATATTATAACTAATGAAAGGTATTTGGGAATATATTTATAATAAAGTAACATTTACGTATTTTCATTTTCGTAATTCCCGGAGAACCCCTGTAAGCTAGTGAAATAACACATTAGGTTTGACTTTAAAGGTAACCTGTCACCAGTTTTATGGTGTCCTAACTAAGGGCAACATAAATAAGCGACTGATTCTCTTGGCAAAAAGGCTGGGTCACTTTCTTTAATTGACACAGTCAATCTGCCAACATCTTGTATTGAAAAACTCCAGCTGATAATGATGAGTCCTGAATATTCATGAGCTCCTGACTCTCCCCACCCACCTGCTGCTGAATGACAGTTTGTTTCCATAGGAATCAGCAGCAGGTGGGCAGGGGAGTGGCTATAGCTCTGAATTAAATATACGCTGGACTCAATGACATCACGCTGGACTCAAATCAGCTCATTAGCATGTGGCATCTTTGTGTGTATATTATGAGGTAACCATCTGTCACACCAGTAAGTGAATACATCTAAGGCACTTTTTAGTAGTTAATGATTGTATTTAATTTGTTAGATTATAATCAAATATCCACATGAAAGGTTCCCTTTAATGCTGGCCACATCTGTAGTTTAGGTTCCTAAGTAGAAACACCCCTATTGGAGTGGCTATAATGCTGTAGGTAAGTCTTCCATACCATAGTTCTTGCTTAACTGAGTGGATAGTGTGTCAAGTCTAGCAGTAGATGTGCATTTTGCTGGACAGGTTACAAGTACTGTCACAGTTTTGTTACAGACATAGTTCCAGTCAAACAACAGTGCAAGCTAAATAGCTCCGGTACAATGGTATTAGCTCCCTGTACCTCATTTTAGCAAACAAGCAAGGACATAGTGCAATACAGACTCAAACTCCATGAAAGGTCCAATAAGAAATTTAGCATTTATGTGATGTGATATTTATAGTACTCATAAACAAGTCAAATATAGAATCATATAAAAAATCCATATTGCATTTTGTGACTCTGCCAAGTCGAGTTTTGTCCAACTTACTGCTTCTTCTAGGACCCTAGAAGACTTCTGGATTTTGTATAGGACTGTATGCAATTTGTTTGACTCATCTGTGAGTATAAATATATCTTTTATTGGATCTTTTATGTGGTTCTTGAGGCTATATTGTGCTGTTACTTAGACTATAAGGGGCTATTGTCGAATATGTTTTGTGTAACCTATCCTAATCTTAAGTGACTATTATTGAGCTGTAAGTTAGAAGATCACAATGATTACATATTTTTATTCATATAGCAAGGCTTTGATATAACACTTTAAGCACAGCACTCCTAAATTAGGAAAGGAACTATTTAATTTATTGCAAAATGTAGTGATTTTATTTTTATTCTTCGCCTACTTTGCACAGTTAATATATATATAACAGGTCTTTTTCAGCTCATTAAATCAATGTATTGATTGTACATAGAAGTGCAATTACAGGTTTTCCTAGACATTACAAATGGTGATTTGTCTGCCCTTTTAGCTAGAGGTTTTATTAGTTTAACAGTTTTTAAAAAGTTGAATTAAGCATACTCAAGTGAAGAAATAGTACAATGAGGTTGAATAACAAAATTGTTAACATGTATTGTTAACATGTGGAGGTCACAAGGAAGTCATAGTACATGTGGAAATGTTAGCTTAAAGGGAACTTGTCACATTGAACATGGTGTTTGAGCTACAAGCAACATGTAATAGAGCTGGAGGAGCTGATTGAGATATAGTTTTGTGGGAAAAGATTCAGTAGAACCTGTATTTTATTCATTTAAATTCCTGCTCATTCTGTGCTTTGAATCAAGTAGGCAATCCTATCAGTGATTGACAGCTCTCTCTATATATACAGTCATAGAGGGAAGGCTGTCAGTCATTGATAGGACCACCTCCTTGACATCAAAGCCCAGAATGAGCAGGAATTTAAATGAATAAAATAAGTTATTTTGAATCTTGTCTCATAAAACTATATATCAATATTTTCAGCTCCTCCTACTCTAGAACATGCTGTCTGTAGCTAACATTGCATTTTCATGGTGACAGGTTCCCTTTAACCTAGTATTATTATTGATATAACTATTAGTAGCAGTAAAGGAACCCATAAAATAATACTAGGAGTACACAATTACCATAACAGGGGCTCAAATTACCTAATGCACTCTACATTTATCTATATATCTGTATAGTTGTGCACACAAATTCAGCAATTACTGTGGTTCTTTATCCTTAAAAAGAGTTGTCTTATCATTCCAAACACCCTCTATGAGCCATAGTACAGTGCAAATTAGACCCATAACTTTGCGGTTTAATCCAGGAGTCAGACCCAGGAACACTATTCTGAGATTATATTTTGTATAAGGCTGTTATTTGATCACTGTATCTTGGTATAATTTGACTACTGGACTGTGGTATTTACATTACGTACAACTGTTTTGTATAGTGGTCCTTGAAAGTTTGTATTCAGTATTTTCTATATTTCTGCATGAATGTGACCTAAAACTACATGAGATTTTCACACAAGTCCTAAAAATACTGTAGATGAAGATAACCAAATCAAACAAATGAATCAAAAATATTAGACTTCATCATTTATTATGATGAAAACATCCCAATCTTACATCTGGGAGTGGCAAAAGTATGTGAACCTTTGCTTCCAGTATCTGCTGTGACCCACTTATGCAGCAATCACTGCAATTAAGTGTTTCCAGTAAATGTTAATTAGTCCTGCACATCGGCTTGGAGGGATTTTAGTCCATTTCTCCTTACAAAACTGCTTTAACTGTTATGTCGGTGTGTTTCCTCCGATGAACTGCTCTCTTCAGTACCTTCTTCAACATTTTTATTAGATCAAGGTCAAGACTTCAGCCTGGCCATTCCAAAACTTTAACTTTATTCTTCTTTAAAGGGGTTGTCCTATGGAAAATAGTATACAGTTTTTAAATCAGCAGCTGGATCTGAATACTTTTGTAATTGCATGTTATTAAACATTTAGCATAACCACTACGTTATTTAATCTGTACAGCGCCACCTGCTGTTTTTTTCTTATTTCTTTGACTTGCTCACTAAGTAGGCTGTACATGTTCAGTTTCATCCTTAAACTGGCTCCTGAGCTGTGATAGGGAGAGCTGAGACACACCCCTTAGATATGTTAGAAAAGACACTCCCCTTGAGCTGCCAGCTTGGTATAAATCTAGTAGTGCAATAAATGGGGAGACATCCAGACTCATGCGAGATACAGGGCTCGTTCTAGCTTTGTAAGAAAGAGGTTGTCATGTATAGTGATGAGCTTCAGGGGCAATATTCGAATTTGTGATATTTTGTGAATAGTTGGGCGAATATTCACCATATATTCATGAATTTGCAAATTAGTTATCTCAAGTCATTATTTTCTTGATTGCGGAAATCGGCAATTAAAAAATGTGTGATAAAAATTTGCATTACGAAAATTCTCATTACGAAAATCAACACTACTACTAAAGTCAAAGATATTGCAGCCTTCTCATAGTCCTTCTCATTAGCTAGAAGCAGGGAGGGATCATGTGTACTGATAAAAAAAAAAATCTTGAATATTCGAAATTATGAATATATATCACTATATTGTACATATTCGCGAATTCTCGAAGTGCCGATATTCGTGATAAAAATTCACAATTCGAATATTCGTGATCAAGACTAGTCATGTACTATATGATGTCTGATTTTCATGTTTTATATTAGTCATGGGATAACCCCTTTAACCATTCTTTAGTAGAATGACTTGTATGCTGAGGGTCGTTGATTTGCTGCATAACCCACATTCTCTTGATATTCAGCTCATGGGCAGGTGAGATTTTCCTTTAGAATTTGCTGGTATAAGCCATCCTGACCCAGATGCAGCAAAACAGGCCCAAACCACAGATGTGATGACTATATTGCAGTGTTTTCCTTTCTCTGAACATAATTCTTCTCATTTAAACTAAAAAGTTTGATTTAAGTCTCATCTGTCCACAAAATATTGTTCCAATAGCCTTTTTGTTCAGATGATCTTTAGCAAACTGCAGAAGGGCAGCAATGTTCTTTCTGGAGAGCAGCAACTTTCTTCTTGCAATCCTGTCATGCATACCATTGTTGTTAAGTGGCCTCTTGATGGTGGATTAATGAACATTAACATTAGCTAATGTGAGAAAGGCCTTCAGTTGCTTAGTGGTTACCATTCCTTTATGACCTTGCAGACTATTACACGCCTTGGCATGATCTTTGTTGGTCAACCACTCCTAAGGAGGGTAATAATGGTTTTGAAATTCTTCCATTTGTACACAATCTGTCTCACTGTGGATTGGTGGAGTCTAAATTATTTAGAGATGGTTTTGTAACCTTGTCCAGCCTGACGTAAATAATAATCTGTGGGCACTACTCCATACAATGAAATAAAGAGGCTACACACATACAAAGACTAGACAAAAAATGCAAATTTATGTAAAATAAAGGACAAAATGCCCAAAGTATTTTTTAAATAAGAATGAGAAACAACAACTCTTCTTCTGAAGTCCTTAGAAGTCTCCTTCATCCTTGCCATGTGCGTTCTGCAAATGTGTTGTGTAGATCAGACTTTAATACATCCCTGTTCTGTAAATAAAACAGGTCACCAACTCACAGCTCATTGTTATCCTTTTGATTGAAAAGACCTGACCCGAATTTCACTTTTAAATTATCTGCTAATTGTAAAGTTTCACATACTTATGCCACTCTCAGACATGTGATATTGGAGCATTTTCCCCAACAAATAAATGGCCTAGTCTAATATTTTTGACTCTATCTACTTTTAGGACTGAAAATATGAGTTTTAGATCAACTTTATACAGAAATATAAAAAAATTCTTAAGGGTTCACAGACTTTCAAGCGCTGCTGTACATAGGCATTGTACGGTATATTATTTTTTGAGGGAGATGACGGTGCATTTCATAATATTTTTGGTACTGTACCTGGATGGAAGCTCTATGTTCCCAACTTATACAGTAGCACTGATAATTAAGCATTCTAAAGTATTGTTATCTGCACACTATGTTACAGTATACCATGTAGAAGCGGTACCAATAGAAGTTACTAGTTTTCCTGACCATTGTGAATGAATACTAAAGCAAACAAAAAAATGGCATATCATTGTTTTATATATATTATATCATCCATAAATCATACAGCTTTCTAACTTATCAAGTCTTTTCAAAGACACAAAAACACTGTAAACACAGATTCCAGTTAATGTCCTGTTGTGTTTATTGAAGAGTGGTTTAAAATAGAAAATTGAATAATGTTAATGTGTATTTACAGTAGGCCCCCTACTTTATCAAGTGATAAATCCAATGAAGCTCCTAGGGTATAGTTACAAACATCTGGTGTGTCAATGTGCATTTTCATGTTTTACTATCAACATTGGAAAAAAAGGGATATTAATAGCTTTGATCGAGCACCATAGTGCTCGGGGGCTCGGGCCAAACACATCGGGATGCTCTAGTGCTCTACTGAGCACCCAAGTATAATGGAAGTCAATGGGAGAACCCAAGCATTAAACCAGTCACCGCCTGCTCTGAAGAGGGGAGGGTGGCTGGTTCATAGGAAAAGGTCAAAAATTTATGGAAACACCACCTAAATGTTTCGGGAACAACATGGGGAGGACGTCTGGATAGATCTTGGACTCCCAGGTCGCTGCTGAGAACGATGTTGTCCGAGTAGTATGCCACTTTTACAGACCGACAATAATATGCACAAAACCAAAGATGAAATCAATTTTAGAGGAAAAATTGTTAGGAAAAATTCTTTCCTGTATATTTACTTGTATATAAAGTGCAAGTGCTGCCAAAAATTACAAGAAAGAGGTACTCCGATACAACCTGTATATCACATAAAGGAGAGCCTCATTCACATTGTGGTACAATTGTTCAGGTAGTGGGACTCCTACACTCATAAAGCCTGTGCACTAAGTGAAAGGGCTGCCAAAAATTACAAGGAACCGGCACTCCAATACACCCTTTGTTACACATAAAGGAGGGCATCATACACAGCCTTGAAAAATTATGATTGATGGCCTGCTGGTGACTCTCAAAAACATTAAGAGCAAGGGCCTGCTGGTGACCCTCTAAAACATTAGGGGCGAGGGCCTGCTGCCGCTTTGGTGACTCTAGATAACCCGGGCCTGATCGCACGTTCCCGTGACGGCGATGAACCATTCGGATATCTGCCCTATCAACTTTCGATGTTATTTTCATAGCGAACCACAGTGACCATGGGTAACGGGGAATCAGGGTTGATTCCAGAGAGGGAGCCTGAGAAACAGCTACGGCTACCACTTCCAAGCAAGGCAGCATGCGCACAAATTGCCTATTAGATATAATTAGGTGAGAGCCTGCAGGTGATCTAACCCTGTAAAAGATTGTAGGTAAGGGCCTGCTGGTGAGATGACCATCTAAAGTTTTGTAGTTGAGGGCCCGCAGGTTAGCTGACCCTGTAAAAGATTGTAGGTGAGGGCCTGCTGGGGAGCTGACCCACTAACAAATTATATGTGAGGGCCTGCAGGTGATGTCACCCTGTAAAACATTATATGCCTGGGCCTGCAGGTGAGCTGACTATGTAAAAGATTTTAGGTGCGGCCTGCTGGTGAGCTGACCCTATAAAACATTATATGCAAGGGCCTGCTGGTGAGCTGACTCTCTAAAAAATTATATGTGAGGGCCTGCAGATGGCCCTTGCACACAACAGTATCCTAGATCTTGTATATGGAATGCAACAGCTGTATCCAAAACCACGGATCCCACGTGGACACAGAACGATTGAAGAAAAAAGGTGTCACAGCAGCATCTCCAACTATCTCTTTTATTTGGTATTTCAAAGCATATGTGCAACCAGACAATGCAACATTTCGGCTGTCCTCTGCCTCTGTCAAGCATACTTGACATAGTATGCTTGACAAAGGCTGAGGACAGCCGAAACGTTGCATTGTCTGGTTGAACATGTGCTTTGAAATACCAAATAAAGGAGATCGTTGGAGATGCTGCTGTAACACCTTTTTTCTTCAATCGTTCTGTGTCCACGTGGGATCCATGGTTTTGGATACAGCTGTTGCATTCCATATACAAGATCTAGGATACCGTTGTGTGCTACTTCTACTCACCTTGATTTACTATATTCGACCGTCTGAAGCTGTTGCTGACTTGTGGAAATGTGCACACATGCGGCGCACCTTCACCAGTAGCTCAGGCAAATTGGGGTAGGGTTTGAGAAACCACTGAACTACAAGGTTGAACACGTGGGCTAGGCATGGGATGTGTCTGAGCTTACCGAGCACCAAAGCAGGCACCAAGTTACAGCCATTATCAGACACAACCATGCCTGGTTCTAGGTTGAGTGGTGAGAGCCACAGTTCAGTCTGGTCTCTTATCCCTTTCCACAGCTCTGCGGCGGTCTGCTGTTTGTCCACCAAGCATATCAGCTTCCGCACAGCCTGTTGCTGCTTCCCCACTGCAGTGCTACACTGCTTCCAGCTACCGACTGATGACTGACTAGTGCTGCACGTGGATAATTTGGAGGTGGAAGTGGAGGAGAAGTGGTGGTTGGAGCCACTAACGTAGGTGCTGGCGGAAACCCTAATCGACGTAGGGCCCGCAATCCTTGGTGTCGGTAGCACTTGTGCCATCCAAGGGTACAACTCGCTCCCAGCCTCCACAACATTCACCCAGTGTGCCATCAGGGAAATGAAGCATCCTGGCCGAATGCACTTGTCCATGTGTCCGTGGTTAAGAGGACCTTCCCAGTAACTGCGTTGGTCAGGGCACGTTTGATGTTACGGGACACATGTTGGTGTAAGTTGGGCATGGCGCACCTTGAAAGATAGTGGCAGCTGGGTACTGTGTAACACGAGGCGGCCACTGACATCAGTTTGCAGAAGGCCTCATTGTCCACAAGCCTAAATGGCAAAATTTCCAGGGCCAGTAATTTGGAAAGCTGTGCATTTAGTTCTATGGCCTGTGGGTGGGTGACTGGGTATTTGCGCTTGCATTCAAATGCCTGAGGTAAGGACATTTTGACGCTGCGCTGGGACACAGAAGTGGATGTGGTTGCTGATGGTGCTTGCAAAGGTCCAGGTACAGGGCAGGAGGCATCTGGGTCTGCGTATTGGACAGGGGATTGGCCAGCACGTAACACAGGGGAAGATAAGGCAGTGGTGTGACCCGCAGACACAGATTTTGGACACAGGCGTTTGGCCCACCTATTACAGTTCTTTGATGCCATGTGGCGGATCATGCTGGTGGTGGTGAGGTTGCTAGTGTTCACACCCCTGCTCATTTTGTTATGGCACAGGTTGCAAATGACAATTGTTTTATTGTCCTCATTTTCTTAAAAAAAACGCCAGACTGCGGAACACCTAGGCCTTGGCAAAGGAGATTTCCATAAGAGGGTGCTCCATGGAACAGTTGTGGGCCAGTTTGGTGTGGCCCCTGTCTCCCTTTTGCCACCCCACTGTCTCTTCCAGCATGTTCTGGTGCTGCAGATCCCTGCCCCTCTGTACTGCTGTCCCCGCTCGGCTTTCCACCTTCCTGGGTTGGGTCAGTGACTTCATCGTCCACCACCTCCTCTTCCACTTCCTCACTCTAATCATCCTCCTGACTTGTTGACCTAATCACAACCTCAGTGATTGACAACTATGTCTCATCCTCTTGTTCAACCTCTTGAGATAGTAATTGCTGTTGAGTTATTGGCAACTGTGTTTCATCATCATCCACCTCATTAAACAGTAATTGCCGTTCCCCACTGTCATCTTCTTGTGACTGTGGATGCTCAAGAGTTTGGGAATCAGGGCAAAAGATCTGTCCCTCTTCGAGTGTGTTTGGTGAGAGGGCCAAATCAAGGAATTGCGAGGAAAAGAGGTCCTCAGAATATCCTAGTGTGGGATCACTTGTTTGCCCAGACTCTCCATGGTGGGAGTAAGGAGTATCAAGACTGGACTTGGTGGAAGACAGGGTGGTGCTTAACTGACTGGAAGCATTATCTGCTGCAATCCAACCGACCACCTGGTCGCACTGGTCTGAATTAATCAAGAGTAGTGCCCTGCGCCGCCCTGCAAACTGGGACATGAAGCTAGGTATCGTGGAGACTGTTTTTCTTTTGCTCTGGCAGCAGGCACAGTTTCAACACGCCCAAGGCCACCGCCTCTGCGTGCCCCATCAGCATCACGGCCACTTCCCCGTCCCTTACTGCTCGCCTTTTTAATTTTAAATATGATATATGCTTTAAAGTATGTTACGAGTAAAGTAGCGTAGGATTTGGAAATGTTTGCGCAAAAAATGTAAAAAGGTATTTGGGATGCAGAAACGTCACACGGGAGATATCCCGCAGATAATGTCCATGCTGTCACCAGCAGCTAATAAAACATTTCAGGGAATGTCACAGGTATTTGGGGAATAAGAACAAGAAGGATCAGCACTCACTGTAAGTTGTCTGCAAAAGGTACTTGCTTATTGTCACATGAAATCCTGTGACTCATTTCGACACTCGCAGGTGTCTTTGTCAAACAGCAATTCACACATTACAAAAACTGCCATTAAATAGCCAAACCCCTCATCAAGGTGTGCACATCACATGATCATGATGTCATAAGACACACCTCCTAAACAGAAGTGTAGACACATCATTCAAACAAATATTCTAAGAAATAAATCTCAGCATGGATATGGTCTTCTCCTGCTTGTATTTGCAATATGTAGCACAATTTTGCATCACTTCACCTGTAGAAAAGTATGAATAAATATATCCATCACGAAAACCTATCCACATTATCTACATATAAATGCTATAACAGCTTAATTCGAATCGATCATTATAAATCATAAAAGTTAAATGCAAAGCTGAAAGAAATTGTTAAAAAAAATGAAAAAAATATAATTTTTTTTTCTAAAAAACTGTTTAATTCGTAGTCACGGTTTAGACCCTTAGGTTCCAGTTTGGAGCCTATGGATCCAATAGGCCTCTCTCTTTCTAAATAATGAGTTCCTATCACCTCCTCTCCTAGGAAAACGCAACTGCAATATATTATGTCTCGCTTGATGGAAGTTGTGTGGTATTGGTAATAACATATTCTCCTTCCTGATCGTGGACTTGTGCTTACTAAATCGATCTTTCATTCGTATAGACGTCTCCCCTACATATAAAAGTCCACTTTAATGCAGACATGCAGTGTCTCTCTTCTGTATACACTAAAGTGCAGACAGACAAGATATAGCAGCAGTCTTTAAAGGAATCAGTGAAAAGGGACAGGGGACATTAAAGGGGTTTTCCCATCTCAGACAATGGGAGAATATTGCTAGGATATGCCCCCTTTGTCTGATAGGTGCGGGTCCCACTGCTGGGACCTGCACCTATATTGAGAACGGAGTCCCAAAAGTCAAGGAGGGCGCACTGCGCATGCGCAGCCACCCTTCATTCATTTCTATGAGGCCGCCGAAAATCGCCGAGCCCTGGCACGGCTATTTCCGTCAGCCTCATAGAAATGAATAAGAGCATGGGCCACGCATTCACGGTATGCTCCCATTCACTTCTATGGAAGAGGCGGGGATTAGCGCTTGGTGGTGGATGGACCCCGGGAAATCTGGGGTCCTCCAGCCCCAGTGCTCCCCCCTCCGTTCTCGATATAGGTGCGGGTCCCAGAGGTGGGACCCACACCTATCAGGCAATGGGGGCATATGCTAGCGATATGCCCCCATTGTCTATGATGGGAATACCCCTTTAATGAAAGCTTATATTATAAGGGAATTACATATCTTTTGGCAATCATTTACAGACTAGCTCAGGTATATATGCCTAGCTCTAATAAACTACTAAATAAAAATACAACAGTTACACTTTAAGGGGTTCCAAACAGAGACATTAATATCTTATCAAGCATATTAAGAGGATAGGTTCTTGTTGTTTACTCAGAGGGAGCCCATTCAAGTAACAGGACAGGTTAACTGAATATTTTGCTTTTTATGATTTGTGACTTGCCGGCTATCTGTCAGTAAAAACAACTCTTTTACATGGTCAACGTACATTAGTGAAACCATAGACAGCCTGGGAGTGGAAGAACTTTAGCAGTATAAGTAATATAAAGCGGATAGAGTTTTATTGT
This sequence comes from Bufo gargarizans, assembly GCF_014858855.1. Taxonomy (NCBI): domain Eukaryota; kingdom Metazoa; phylum Chordata; class Amphibia; order Anura; family Bufonidae; genus Bufo; species Bufo gargarizans. The sequence continues at coordinate 164,176,484 of NC_058084.1, forward strand.
ATAATCTTCAATACAAGTACAAATCAGGGGAGTTTGAAAATCCTTGAGCACTACATAAAGCCATCTGTGTTTTGAACTCTCATGAAAGTGCTTAATAAAAGTCTCCTGGAGTTACGTACTATATTCCCTCTGAGATGTATGTTGATATAGAGTCTGCCGCCCAGACTGTAAAAAGAGAATATGAAAGACCAGATAACATCCCCTTGAGCTCTAATGTAGGAATACTGTAACCACTAGGGCCCAGTATTGTAATAGCAGAGAACAGAACAGTATGCAGTCCAATCTTTAAACTCATGGTGACCACTAACATTTTTAAGACTAATGCTTTTTCCTTGTTAAAGGTGTCAACAGCCTTTAACCACTTCAGCCCCGCTAGGTGAAACCCCCTTCATGACCAGAGCACTTTTTACACTTCGGCACTACACTCCTTTCACCGTTTATCGCTCGGTCATGCAACTTACCACCCAAATGAATTTTACCTCCTTTTCTTCTCACTAATGGAGCTTTCATTTGGTGGTATTTTATTGCTGCTGACATTTTTACTTTTTTTGTTATTAATCAAAATGTAACGATTTTTTTGCAAAAAAATGACATTTTTCACTTTCAGCTGTAAAATTTTTCAAAAAAAACGACATCCATATATAAATTTTTCGCCAAATTTATTGTTCTACATGTCTTTGATAAAAAAAAAATGTTTGGGCAAAAAAAAAATGGTTTGGGTAAAAGTTATAGCGTTTACAAACTATGGTACAAAAATGTGAATTTCCGCTTTTTGAAACAGCTCTGATTTTCTGAGCACCTGTCATGTTTCCTGAGGTTCTACAATGCCCAAACAGTAGAAAAACCCCACAAATGACCCCATTTCGGAAAGTAGACACCCTAAGGTATTCGCTGATGGGCATAGGGAGTTCATAGAACTTTTTATTTTTTGTCACAAGTTAGCGGAAAATGATGATGATTTTATTTTTTTATTTTTTCTTACAAAGTCTCATATTCCACTAACTTGCGACAAAAAATAAAAAATTCTAGGAACTCACCATGCCCCTCACAGAATACCTTGGGGTGTCTTCTTTCCAAAATGGGGTCACTTGTGGCGTAGTTATACTGCCCTGGCAATTTAGGGGCCCTAATGTGTGAGAAGAACTTTGCAATCAAAATGTGTAAAAAATGACCGGTGAAATCCGAAAGGTGCACTTTGGAATATGTGCCCCTTTGCCCACCTTGGCATCAAAAAAGTGTCACACATCTGGTATCGCCGTACTCAGGAGAAGTTGGGGAATGTGTTTTGGGGTGTCATTTTTACATATACCCATGCTGGGTGAGAGAAATATCTTGGCAAAAGACAACTTTTCCCATTTTTTTATACAAAGTTGGCATTTGACCAAGATATTTATCTCACCCAGCATGGGTATATGTAAAATGACACCCCAAAACACATTCCCCAACTTCTCCTGAGTACGGCGATACCAGATGTGTCACACTTTTTTGCTGCCAAGGTGGTCAAAGGGGCACATATTCCAAAGTGCACCTTTCGGGTTTCGCAGGCCATTTTTTACACATTTTGATTGCAAGGTACTTCTCACACATTTGGGCCCCTAAATTGCCAGGGCAGTATAACTACGCCACAAGTGACCCCATTTTGGAAAGAAGACACCCCAAGGTATTCCGTGAGGGGCATGGCGAGTTCCTAGAATTTTATTTTTTTTTGTCACCGAAAAGGTACCACAGGCGCCAATCCGTTCTAGAAACAAATGCCTAAAGAGGGCCACACTTGTGTAAAAATTGTCCACATAAAGATGGTACCCCTTGCCGAATAAGGGTGACACCAAGTCCCAAACTGTCTTCCCACTGCTCCCCAGGTAGTCAGGGCAACCGACCGGCTCCAGGGTCTGATCTTTTCCCTCATAGATCCGAAATTTGTGGGTATAGCCTGTGGCCCTTTCACAGAGCTTATACAATTTGACCCCATACCGGGCGAGCTTGCTTGGGATGTATTGTTTGAAGCCAAGGCGCCCGGTAAAATGTATTAGGGACTCGTCTATGCAGATGTTTTGCTCTGGGGTATAAATATCTGCAAATTTCAGGTTGAAATGGTCTATGAGGGGCCGAATTTTGTGGAGCCGGTCAAAAGCAGGGTGGCCTCTGGGACGGGAGGTACTGTTATCACTAAAGTGCAGGAAACACAGGATGGTCTCAAATCGTGTCCTGGACATAGCAGCAGAGAACATGGGCATGTGATGAATTGGGTTCGTGGACCAATATGACCGCAATTCATGCTTTTTTGTCAGGCCCATGTTGAGGAGGAGGCCCAGAAAAGTTTTAATTTCGGAAACTTGGACTGGTTTCCACCGGAAAGACTGGGCATAAGAGCTTCCCGGGTTAGCAGTTATAAATTGTGTGGCATATCTGTTTGTTTCGGCCACAACTAAGTCTAAAAGCTCCGCAGTCAAGAACAGCTCAAAAAATCCCAGGGCCGAACCGATCTGAGCTGTCTCAACCCGAACTCCAGACTGGGCAGTGAAAGGGAAAACTACGGGTGCGGCTGAAGTTGGGGACTGCCAATCAAGGTTTGCCAGCACCTCTGGGATTCTAGGGGCTCTACGGGCACGTCTTTGCGGTGGCTGCGACGGGGTCACTACTGCACGTGCCACCGTACCAGCTTCAACTGCCCTTCTGGTGCTCGCTACTTCACCAGGTTGTACGGCAGTGCTGGTACTAGGTCCAGGAAGGGCTGGGCTGCTGGTGTATGCCTCACCACGTAATCCGACAGCACCAGCCCCACTCTGCTGCTCTTGAAGCGGATCCTGCGCAACCTGCGGTCTAGCGACACGGGGCCGGGTACGCCTGCTGCTATCAGGGACCTCAACCTCCTCGTCCGAACTTTGGGTCAGAGAGCCACTGCTTTCTACAGGTTCGTATTCTGACCCGCTGGATTCATCAGATGAGGGTTCCCACTCCTCATCCGACTGGGTCAGAAGCCTGTAGGCCTCTTCAGAAGAATACCCCCTGTTAGACATGTGGGCAACTAAATTTAGGGGTATTCCCTGAGACTACCCAAGAAAAAAAAAGCAAGCCTGTCTTACAAAGGGGAGGCTAGCGAAGTACCGGAGGCCGCTGCGGTTGATAAAAAATATCAAAACTGATTTTTTTATCGCCGCAGTGCGTGTAAAGTGAATGTGCAGTGATCAAAAAAAATAAATTTTTTTGTCACTGCGGTGGGGCGGGCGTGGGCGAACGCACGTGTGGGCGACCGATCAGGCCTGATCGGGCAAACACTGCGTTTTGGGTGAAGGGGGAACTAAAGTGACACTAGTACTATTATAGATCTGACCGTGATCAGTTTTGATCACTTTCAGATACTATAAAAGTACAAATGCTGATTAGCGATACGCTAATCAGCGAATAACGGACTGCGGTGCGGTGGGCTGGGCGCTAACTGATCGCTAACTACATAACCAAGGGACCTAAACTATACCTAAAACCTAACGGTCAATACCAGTGAAAAAAAAAAGTGACAGTTTGCACTGATCACTTTTTTCCTTTTCACTAGTGATTGACAGGGGCAAGAAGGGGTGATCAAAGGGTTAATTGGGTGCTGGGAGGTGATCTGGGGGCTAAGTGTACTGTAGTGGGTACTCACAGTGATGATGTGCTCCTCTGCTCCTCTCCTGGAACCAACCGACCAAAAGAAGGAGCAGAGGAGCACAGCAGCCATATAACCCCATCATATTTACTAATATGTGGGGTTAAATGGCTGCTGATTGGATTTTTTTGAAAATCATCAACCTGCCAGCCAATGATCGTGGCCGGCAGGTTGATGACGAACTTCTTCTTTGAATTTCGCCGGCCCGCGATGCGCATGCGCGGGCCGGCATACCCGGAAATCTCGCGTCTCGCGAGAGGACGCACCGGCGCGTCCACCCAGAGCAGCACGACCGCCGCGAAGACGCAATCCTGCGTACGGCGGTCGTGAGGAGGTTAAAGAGAATTTGTCAGCAGTTTTGACAATACTTCACAGCCCCTCCCCTTTGCTGTGAGTCACAGTTGTAGTGATCTACTGATTGGATGCTACAGCTGTCACTCAAAGCAGAGGGCGGGGCCATGAACCAGCTCATTGCAGAGAGCACTTTACAAGCAGCTCCATTGAACTTAAAGGAAATGTATCATCAGAAAATGACCTCTTGTTTAGATCGTGATGTTTTTAAATATTTTTGGGTTGTTACTTTAAATTTTCCATCTCAATATCTATATTTAAACAAAAAAATACATTAAATCCTGCAGTTTTCACACTAGCCACTAAGCCTAATAATCACTTTACTGCAGTTACCTGCTTATCTATACACATAGGTGATATCATTACAGGTAGGATTAGAATGACAGATAAGATAGTATCCACCATTCACAATTGGTGATTGCCAAAGTTTATCTATTCTTCCCTTGTACAATCACCACTGCACAGGTCACAGAGCATGCCTAGAAAACGATCCCTTAGAAGTCAACCGGGTCAGCTCGATGGTACGGCCATAAAGCAATTTTCTTAGTCTTTTCTAAATGTTGTTGAGAACAGCTCAGGCAAGATGGCTGCCGCCATAATCATAGAAATAGAATAAAAAAATATGCAATCAGAAAATAAAAAGAGATTAAGAAAAAGGGGATGTGCTACTATCTGGTTTTAAATGGCAGAAACTATTTTTGGCGACACATTTCCTTCAAGGAGCAGAACCTGGCAGGATAAAGTTCATTTCCTCACTACTCCTGATGATAAAAGCTCCACAAAACGTATGCCGATAGTGCTCTCCACAGCCCCTACATAGTACTGCATGGTCAAAACTGCTTACAGAGTTCCTTTAAGACAGACCATACACTATAGAGAATTTCCACCGAAAAGGTAACAATGGCCATATACAACAGTTATCCAAAGGACAACAATGGTCCAAAATTAGAGACACCACTTGCCCGTCAGACGTCTGAATTGTGACTGCGCGACGCACTGGAACTCCACCTTGTATATGCTTGATAGGATTGTCCAGCAGAAATGTGCCGTTAGCAACTACCTGTACGAACTCTGCGGCAAGACAGGTTCTGGGGAGCATGCAGACTTCTGCGGCCATTTGATGAGATCACCAAACTGGTCAGTCATAGCCAGGTCACTATCATAGCATACCTTATGCCTTCTTTCTGGAGCATGCATTAGATCATGTCATTGATCAAGCCGTCGAGGAGCAGCAGCAGTAGGATGAGGAAGTCGCAATGCTGAATGAATTCCCAGGGGGGCTACTCCATCTGAGACAAGTCAGCAGGAGACTGAAGATGAGTCAAAGGAGGATTGTGCCTGGGGGGAGGTGGGGGAGGAGAAAGAAGAGCAGGCTTTAATCTTTTCTGGGATCCCTGGTGTTGTCCGTGGATTTGGAGGAGACCATGGACGACATTCTCCTGGGCGAAGAGCAGGAGCCTGGCCGCTTCACCACTTCCAATTTAGTGCAAATGGGGGCCTTCATGCTCCAGTGTTTGAAGAGGGACCCCCGTATGAAAAAGCATAAAGGGAAAGGACCAATACTGGGTGGCAACGTACTTAGAACCGGGTACAAGCACAAAATGGCGGACATGTTAACAGCATCACAGAGGGCTGTCAGAATGCAGCATTTCCAGGCCTTGTTGCGAGAGATGCTGCATTCTGCTGTTTAGATGAATTTCCTCATGACAGCCCACAAATATCTGCCACCACCCAGAACAAATAATGAACCCTGTCTTAGGTACATACAGTGGCATAAAAGGTATTTTCTGTCCAGTCAACACCTGTGACGACCACGTTATCCAATTTCAACTATTATCATTTGTTTTTTTTTTAAGAGGGGGGATTTCGTTAGCCATGTTTTTAATCCAATTTTTTTTATTTTTTTTATTTTAAACATATGTATTTGACATCTATTTGTACTGGCCTGCAGTTAAAATTAATATCTAATGACCATCTAATATACCTCCAGCCACATAATTACTTGTTCTTTTCTGTCCAGTGAATACCTAATGTTTGGGGCCTGTACTACACTGGCCTGCAGTAAAATTGATATTGAATGGCCGTCTAATATACCTCCAGGCACATAATCACTTGATCATTTATGTACGGTGAATGCATAATTTTTGGGGCCTGTAACCTAACTGGCAAACAGTTAAATTGTTATACAGTGACTGCTTAATGTACCTTCAGCCACATTATCAATTGTGCTTTTCTGCATGGTGAATGAATAATTTTTGAGGCCTGTAGTCCACTGGCCTGCTGTAAAATTGATATCCATTAACCATCTAATATACCTCTGGCCACATAATCACTTGATCTTTTATGTACGGTGAATGCATAATTTTCGGGGTCTGTAATCTGGCCAATAGTAAAATTGTTATACAGTGACCACCTAATGTACCTCCAGCCACATTATCAATATTATTTGTCTAACACTAATGTCTAGTGTTAGGGACCTCAGAGGAATTCAACACCTGTTGACTACGACTACGTGTTATCGAATTTCAACTATTATCATTTGGCTTTTTTTTAATGGGGGGATTTCGTTTTTAATCCAATATTATATATCTTTAGTTATATTAAACATATGTATTTGACATGTATTTGTACTGGCCTGCAGTAAAATTGATATCCAATGACTGTCTAATATACAGTTGCAAGAAAAAGTATGTGAACCCTTTGGAATTATATGGATTTCTGCACAAATTGGTCATAAAATGTGATCTGATCTTCATCTAAGTCACAACAATAGACAATCACAGTCTGCTTAAACTAATAACACACAAAGAATTAAATGTTACCATGTTTTCATTGAACACACCATGTAAACATTCACAGTGCAGGTGGAAAAAGTATGTGAACCCCTAGACTAATGACATCTCCAAGAACTAATTGGAGTGAGGTGTCAGCCAACTGGAGTACAATCAATGAGATGAGATTGGAGGTGTTGGTTACAGCTGCCCTGCCCTATAAAAAACACACACCAGTTCTGGGTTTGCTTTTCACAAGAAGCATTGCTTGATGCGAATGATGCCTCACACAAAAAAGTTCTCAGAAGACCTACGATTAAGAATTGTTGACTTGCATAAACCGGTATTGGGTTATAAAAGTATCTCCAAAAGCCTTGCTGTTCATCAGTCCACGGTAAGACAAATTGTCTATAAATGGAGAAAGTTCAGCACTCCTGCTACTCTCCCTAGGAGTGGCCGTCCTTTAAAGAGGACTGCAAGAGCACAGCGCAGACTGCTCAATGAGGTGAAGAAGAATCCTAGAGTGTCAGCTAAAGACTTACAAAAGTCTCTGGCATATGCTAACATCCCTGTTAGTGAATCTACAATATGTAAAACACTAAACAAGAATGGATATTGTCATGGGAGGATACCACAGAGGAAGTCACAGCTGTCTCAAAAAAACATTGCTGCACGTTTACAGTTTGCACAAGAGCACCTGGATGTTCCACAGCAATACTGGCAAAATATTCTGTGGACAGATGAAACCAAAGTTGAGTTGTTTGGAAGAAACACACAACACTATGTGTGGAGAAAAAGAGGCACAGCACACCAACATCAAAACCTCATCCCAACTGTGAAGTATGGTGGTGGGGGCATCACGGTTTGGGGTTGCTTTGCTGCGTCAGGGCCTGGACGAATTGCTATCATCAAAGGAAAAATGAATTCCCAAGTTTATCAAGACATTTTGCAGGAGAACTTAAGGCCATCTGTCCACCAGCTGAAGCTCAACAGAAGATGGGTGTTGCAACAGGACAACGACCCAAAGCATAAAAGTAAATCAACAACAGAATGGCTTAAGTAGAAGAAAATACGCCTTCTGGAGTGGCCCAGTCAGAGTCCTGACCTCAACCCGATTGAGATGCTGTGGCATGACCTCAAGAAAGCGAATCACACCAGACATCCCAAGAATATTGTGGACCTGAAACAGTTCTGTAAAGAGGAATGGTCAAGAATTACCCCTGACTGTTGTGCACATCTTATCTGCAACTACAGGAAACATTTGGTTGAAGTTATTGCTGCCAAAGGAGGTTCAACCAGTTAGTAAATCCAAGGGTTCACATACTTTTTCCACCTGCACTGTGAATGTTTACATGGTGTGCTCAATAAAAACATGGTAACATTTAATTCTTTGTGTGTTATTAGTTTAAGCAGACTGTGATTGTCTATTGTTGTGACTTAGATGAAGATCAGATCACATTTTATGACCAATTTGTGGAGAAATCCATATAATTCCAAAAGGTTCACATACTTTTTCTTGCAACTGTACCTCCAGCCACATAATCACTTGATGTTTTTTGTCCGGTGAATGCCTAATGTTTGGGGCCTGTACTCCCGTGGACATTTTTGAGAGTTTCCCTTTAAGACGCATAAAAACGGCCCGGATTAAAATACATATTTTTTGTGGGAATTTTTGCCATTGATCCCCTCTGGTATGTCACTGTCCACGTTCTAGGACGATTTGTGCACTTCTAGTAAGTATTTGGTGGCTGCAAATATGACCTGAAGGTTTTCAGGTTGGCCTGCTATTAAAGTGAATGGGGCCCACCGCGAACTTGTGGTTCACGAACATTTGATCGCATTCGCGAATCATCCCGGCCAATGTTCATCCATCTCTAGCCATTAGTGTTGAGTGCTTAGTAATCTTGAATCCTTATTATGCTATCTATCTTATATACTTTTTTTTTTACTTATCATTAGTAAACGTATTGTAAGTATTATTTTACCTACCATTAATAATCAATTTTTATAGATACTATATAATTCCCTATAACACACAATAGACAACATAAAATCACACAAAGGCTGAATGCAAAAAGCTGCGTACGTGCAAGCCAATAATCTCTCCATATGACAGGTAGTCAGCATACCTTACAGTGGCAGCATTGTGTGCAATGAGACATTCAAGCCCATCTCTCATCTGACTGAGAGCTGGTAAGCCTCAAAGTTGCCTGATCTGAGTTGGATGGCCTGCACACCTAGACCATTATGATTATAGTGACAAAAAAAAAAAAAAATTGGGGATGCCAGCTAACTCTTCTCTCACTGCTTAGGAGGGCTGTATACAAATTTTCAGTTTTCTAATTGTCCAAACATTTATATTTAATATCCTTGCTATACTGGTTTTTCATGTAAACTCATTTGCATAAACATGGGCATATGAAAAAGACATGCAAATTAGAAGAATCTGTTTTTCAGCTGAAATACTATTTGCATTTTTTTCCCATATAAATAGAATAAGGTGACACTTTTATTGGTACAATTTTGTGGTATATATGACTTTTGATTGCTCCATAATATTTTTTTTGTGAAGCACGATAACCAAAAAATGGCTGTTCTGGCACAGTTTTTTTTTTTTTTTTTTATGTTGTTCGCCTGACAGGTTAGATCATGTGCTATTTTTATAGAGCATGTTGTTACGGACACAACAATACAAAATGTGTCTACTTCTATTTTTATTTAGTTTTAGTTTTACATAATAAAGCATTTTTGTTAAATAAATCATGTTTTTGTGTCTCCTTTTTCTGATAATATTATTCTGATTATATTATGTAGGGGCTCCGTTTTTACAGCATGAGTTGACAGTTTGATTAGTACTATTTTGGAGTACGTAATACTTTTTGATCGTTTGGTATTACACTTTTTGTGATGTATGGTGACAAAAAATCTATTTTTTTGGCACGGTTTTTATTTTTTATTTTTAAATGGTTTTCACCTGACAGGGTAAATCATGTGATATTTTTATAGAGCAGGTTGTTATGGACGTGACGATACCTAATTGTCTATTTTTTTATATTTATTTTGGTTTTACATAATGAAAGCATTTTTGAATGCAAAACAATCATGTTTTTATGTCTCCATTTTCTGAAAGCCATATATTTTTGATTTTTTGGGCGACTGTCTTAGGTCGGTTCTATTTTTTTGCTGGATGAGATGATGGTTTGATTGGTACTATTTTGGGGTACATACTACTTTTTGATCATTTGGTATTACACTTTGATGTAAGATGACAAGAAAATAGATTTTTTTTGACAGCTTTTTAAAAATATTTTTATGGTGTTCACCAGATGAGTTAGCTCATGTGATATTTTTATAGAGCAGGTTGTTACAGACATGATGATACCTGTGGTATGGTCGGTATAGTCAGCCCATGTGTATGGAGCCTTTAATCTTTTGTATAGGGGACACAACCTCTATGTAGTCCCGATCGTGAGGACAATTCAGTCCGCCCGTAAATAGAGCATATGATATTTATAATTGTACTTGCTCTATACTCACGGTATATCTCACTGATCCAACCTCATCAGTGTCTGGAGATTCCTTCTGTATCGTCCTACAGCTTCACACTTCAGCCACTCCACACTCCAGAGGCGTTGGTTTAGGTTTGCAGCCTCTCTCGGGATCTCGTCCCAGTTCTTGTGAGAGTTCGTCCGTATCTTACTTTCGTGAGAAGAAAGATGCTGTACTTCTTTAACACTATACTTTAATACTTTGCCATGTATATTCGAGACTGATTAACACACAAGTATTCAGAACAGACGTGTTGCGAGATGACTTATCTCTTCCTCAGTGGGTAATCTGTGGTCTGAGTCATCTCGATTTTTATATTCCCCTCATCAGTAGAGTAGTTAATTGGTTCCATTAGGTTGGCAAGTATTAGGAATTGTATTGAAATGCTGGAAAACTTGCAAGATGTATATTAGTGTTTCCAATAATCATCATGGTTTCATATACTTTCCTGTACTTTAAGCACTTTGCATTTCGCTGGAAAAATATTCAACATAGAGTAATGTGTGAGCATACATGTCTATACAAGATATAAAATACCAGCCTTAAAGATACAAAGTATCTAAAATAAATAATAAATAAACTATAAAAATATTTAGCTTAAGATTCCAACAACTGGGTCTATGTCCGATTTATTCTTGAGTATGGTCTAGTGTAGATACTTATATTTCCAGTGCGTTTTTCAATTGTTATTTTTCTTTCTTAGTCATATCCTTCCTGATTTTCTTATACTTATGTTCCTTCAATCTTACATTGTTGTGCAATCTTCTAGGTGGATACATAGTCATTCAAAAATTTGTAGTTCCCTCATAGTATAGATATTTGGGTTGTTTTCACAATTTTTGAAGAGCCTTTTCGGGAAATATAAATTATTCCTATCTTAGCGTCTATTAATTGAGTCGCCTGTAATATCAATGGGTTTTCTTAAGTGCGTTTTTCGTGCATTTTTTTCATTTATAGCTGTGTTTTTTTGGATGTGTTTGCAGAATGGTCCCATGTGGAGGATTTCTTTCAAACTTATAGTTGTTTATAAATTACAAGGATTTTCAATAACATTATAGATTTAATTTCTTTTATGGAGTCCTATATGGTGAATACATAGTCCTTCTAAGTGATTATGGATTATTCCTCATCTGTCAACTGTTCATTGAATGTCATATTGCATCAATAGAGTTTCTTGCGTTTTACATGCGGTTTTTTTTCAGGTTTGTGTCTGTAGTCTTTCTTTAGAGTTAAATGTGTATTTTCTCAGATAATCCCCTTTATATGAGCTAGTTATAACACAGTTATCTTATAGTGATATTTTTTATGTTTATTTCATAGTTTTTTCTTAGTATTCGACACGATTTGTGGAATCTTCTAATATAGATTAGATAAAGGCGTTGCATATAAGGTGAATCGAATGGAAATGTTGTCAGTACTAGTATAAAGAAGAAGCCTTGTGTCTGTAGAGTATATACAATCGAGATTTCCTTAATCCATAATCACTTAGAAGGACTATGTATTCACCATATAGGACTCCATAAAAGAAATTAAATCTATAATGTTATTGGAAATCCTTCATAGAGGATAAATGGCACCATTCTGCATACACATCCTAAAAAACGCAGCTATAAAATAAAAAAATGCACGAAAAACGCACTTAAGAAAACCCATTGATATTACAGGGTACTCAATTAATAGACGCTAAGATAGGAATAATTTATATTTCCCAAAAAGGCTCTTCAAAAATTGTGAAAACAACCCAAATATCTATACTATGAGGGAACTACAAATATTAGAATGACTATGTATCCACCTAGAAGATTGCACAACAATGTAAGATTGAAGGAACATAAGTATAAGAAAATCAGGAAGGATATGACTAAGAAAAAAAAATAACGCATGAAAAACGCACTGGAAATGTAAGTATCTACACTAGACCATACTCAAGAATAAATCGGACATAGACCCAGTTATTGGAATCTTAAGCTGAATATTTTTATAGTTTATTTATTATTTACTTTAGATACTTTGTATCTTTAAGGCTGGTATTTTATATCTTGTATAGACATGTATGCTCACACATTACTCTATGTTGAATATTTTTCCAGCGAAATGCAAAGTACTTAAAGTACAGGAAAGTATATGAAACCATGATGATTATTGGAAACACTAATATACATCTTGCAAGTTTTCTAGCATTTCAATACAATTCCTAATGCTTGCCAACCTAATGGAACCAATTAACTACTAATGAGGGGAACATAAAAATCGAGATGACTCAGACCACAGATTACCCACTGAGGAAGAGATAAGTAATCTCGAAACGCGTCTGGGCGGAATACCTGTGTGCTAATCGGTCTCGAACATACATGGCCATGTATTAAAGTATACTGTTAAAGAAGTACAGCATCTCTCTTCTCACGAAAGTAAGATACGGACGAACTCTCACGAGAACTGGGACGAGATCCTGAGAGACGCTGCAAACCGAAACCAACGCCTCCGAAGTGTGGAGCGGCTGAAGTGTGAAGCTGTGGGACGCCACAGAAGGAATCTCCAGACACTGATAAGGTTGAATCAGTGAGATATACCGTGAGTACAGAGCAAGTACAATTATAAATATCATATGCTGTATATACGGGCGGACTGAATTGTCCTCACGATCAGGACTACATAGAGGTTGTGTCCCCTATACAAAAGATTAAAAGCTCCATACACATGGGCTGACTATACCGACCATACCACTAGAATCACATGTATGGCGTGTCTCTATTAATAAAGAGAGTTGAAACAAGAATATTGACGCTATCTAAAGTGGAACTATACTCACATACAGTGAGACCTACTTAAGACTTGACGCATCCTATGAATTGAACTATCTAAAAAAAAACAGGACTTTGCACAGGACTTGACCACATTGAATTTATACATTCTACCAGTTTAATGAGCACTGCAACTATAAAACATATTGGTGTATATGTCATTTAAGTCGGTCATTTAAAGCTACTTTCACACTTGCGTTCAGAGCGGATCTGTCTGAGACGGATCCGCTCATAATGCAGACGGTGGCTCCGTTCAGAACGGATCCATCTGCATTATATTGTTAAAAAAAGATCTAAGTGTGAAAGTAGCCTGAACGGATCCGTCCAGACTTTACATTGAAAGTCAATGGGGGACGGATTCGTTTGAAGATTAAGACATATTGTGTCATCTTCAAGCGGATCCGTCCCCATTGACTTACATTGTAAGTCTGGACGGATCCGCACGCCTCCGCACGGCCAGGCGGACAGCTGAACGCTGCAAGCAGCATTCAGGTGTCCGCCTGCTGAGCGGAGCAGAGGCTGAACGCCGCCAGACTGATGCATTCTGAGCGGATCCGTGTCCACTCAGAATGCATTAGTGCTGGACGGATGCGTTCGGGGCCGCTTGTGAGCCCCTTCAAACGGAGCTCACAAGCGAACACCCGAACGCTAGTGGGAAAGTAGCCTAACTCTACCATACCAACTGTAATCCACTAAAATCATCCTTACCAGTAGGGAATTGGATACAGTTTTTTTTGATACAGTGAACCTTGGACGCAATGACTTTATGCAACTGCAAGAATAAGGTCCTGGGTATAAGTTATGCTCTATTTTTAAATTATTTTATAATTTTTGTTGTGTTTTTTATCCAATGTAGACATGTTTAATGTAGATCTATATACTTTATGACACTAATAAATTCATTTATATTATTCTACGCGATCTCCAATTGTCTTGAGTGCCAGTTAAACTTTTTAACTATTTATATACTCAAGAACTAGGGGTGTTTCTTTGAACCTGAGCACCAGCTGTGGTTATCCAGAGTGAGCCATCTGTTCACTATTTATAGTATGATGATACCTAATATGTATGTTTTTTAAAATACATTTTGGTTTTAAACAATAAAAGCATTTTTGAAACAAAAAAAAATGATGTTTTAGTGTCTCTATTTTCTGAAAGCCATATCTTTTTAACTTTTTGGGCGATTGTCTTAGTTAGGGTCTCATTTTTTGCGGGATAAGATGGTATTATTTTTGGGTTTATATGACTTTTTGATCACTTGGTATTACACTTTTTGTGATGAAATGTGACAAAAATTGAATTTTTTAGCTCAGTTTTGCTACAACTGCAACTCGACAGTCGCAGAAAAATCCAACTGTTGTGTCGCAGTCGCAGCATGTCACATGTCGCAGTGCGACACCATACCCTCTCATTATAAAAATTGCTGAGACAAAATGTCGCACGACACATATCGTCATGTAGCCCTAGCATTTAAAGGACAAGGCGCTGTGAAGGTCACTGTTAAAGGGGCGGGCACTGTGGAGGTCACTGTTAAGGGGACAGGCTGCAGGGTACTTCGAGGTCACTGTTAAGGCAGCAGGGTACTGTGGGGGTCACTGTTAAGGGGAGGGCCCCTGAGGAGGTGACTGTCAAGGGAGTGGGGTGCTGTAAAACTCACTGTTAAAGGTACGGGCTGCTGTGAAGGTCAAAGTTAAGGGGATGGGCTGCTGTGGAGGTGCCATTTTAAAGTAGCGGGGCACTGTGGGGGGGTCAGTGTTTTGTGGGGTGGGTGACTGTGGAGTTCACTGTGGAAGGGGTGGGGTGCTGTAGAGGTCACTGTTAATACTGTCAATATCAAGGGAATACTGTCAATATCTTTTAACGACACACACAAACATTAGATAAAATATACCTGTGTGAAGCCGGGTTCTTCTGCTAGTGAGTTAATAGGAAAAAAAAAAAACTTCATCAGCCTCATCTATTAGCCAGTATAGAGAGCAGCTAGTGTACAAAACGTCTCTGGCACATCCATGATTTTCATAAACATTATGTAAGTAGCGACACTGCAAGGAAACACTTCCTGTTGAGTTCTCCCACAGTTACAAATGAGCAGTGGGACTCTTCTAATTAAAAGGCATCCAAAATTGTCAATCCTTTTAAAGTATCTGTTGAAAGATAGTGTTGATCGCGAATATTCTAATAGCTAATTTTTAGCAGGAATAGTGCTATATCTTCGTAATCGCGAATATTCTAGATTTTTTTTCATCAGTACCCATGATCCCTCACTGCTTCTTGCTTGTGGGCCAATGAGAAGGCTGCAATATCTTTGACTTTAGGAGTAGTGTTGAGCGCAAATTTTCATATTACGAATTTTTATCGCAAATTTTCCTATTGGCAATCAAGAAAATAATGACTGGAGATCGCAAATTATCGAATTTGCGAATATATGACGAATATTCACCTAAATATTCACGAAATATTTCAAATTCGAATATTGCCCCTGCCGCTCATTACTATTGAGAGAGCCATACTCCATACCTGCCATACCTGTTTCCCACCACCATGTTCTGGCTCCCTTGCTCTGTTCTCTGGTCTTTTGGTCCCTATCTGTAAACTTTTGAATAGAAAGGTGTCACATGTGCCACTGCAGACAATGATTAGTCTCAGCAGTATCATGTCCCCAAGCGGCACATGGCCGAGCAATTACATGCAACTTGAAAACCTGTCTTTGCTATGACCTGTCATTTTCTGCAGTGGCACACATGACCCCATCCATGTGGAAGTTTAAAGACGATGGCTGGAAGACCAGTAAAGAGAGTCAGGGAACATGGGAATTGGAATAGAGCAAGGAGCAAATGAGTAAGGATTTTTCCAAAGGTACCACAGGCTGGGGTGTAAATGAAATTTATTTTTATTTTTTTGTGGGGTCATACCTTTAGACATGTTGTTTCCCAGGTGGCAAGACTTTAATACAAGAACTTCGGATGCATCTTTCACTGATTTCATTCTAGTAGAACACTTGTGTGCATGAAAACAGCACTTTTTTTATACATCCTTGGGGGGGGGGACATAAAAGCGATACATAGCAAAAATGATGTAGACTGCTACCATGGTAATGTCACAATGTAATGATGGCAGTGGAAATATTTAATATATCGATAAAAACAATGGGCACGCCATAAAATACACTGAGGCAATCTTGTTAATGGCAACTAATACATTTTTGGGAGAATCATACAGCTGATATGTTTAAGTGCTTCAATGTATAGACGACATGGATGGTGAAAAGTTGCAGTTGAATAGCCCAGAAATATTTTGTTTCAAACTTATATTAGTTCAATTAACTATTAACAACTATTATAATGTGTAGAAAGATAGATGATCCAGGTTCACTGGACCAAAACATGTCATTTACTAAGGATCTGATGGCTGCTATCTCTTTATAAATTTTATGTTTTCTTAATGAGAAATAATTTAGATATTTGTTTCTGCTGCTAATAAAAAGCATGTCTATACTCTATATTTATATTAATTTTGAAGTTTTCTCTGTATTATTGTTAAAGGAGTACAGTATGTTTTAATAAAGTTTCCATGCAAAATGTAGGAAATATAAAAATAAAAGGTACAGTATATGTTGAAATATCATTTTTTACATCCTGTGTTTTTCTGATTGTATCTTTTTTTATTGCAATTGGTTAATGATTATTAGGACAACCATCTTGTATTACATTACATTCTACTGTCACGTCAGTAGAGTAGATACGGACAAGCACAGTGAGACCCTGGACTGCAACCCCTGACTAGGACAGATGGCTAGACTGCAACCGGACAATGGTCCCTACGCTACTTAAGTGCAGAGATAGACAAAGACAATACCAGAGTTGTCAGAAAATGGTCAGAACCAGACGGGCTATGCAGTACCAGAATGAGAGGCAGAGAGTAGCCAAAAGACAAACCGAGGTCAGAAACACAGGATATCAATAAGGAAAACCGAAACGAGGAACAATGGACCTAGCTAGTGATCCAAACAAGACAATCACTAGAAGTAGGGATTTAAATAGAGTGCCAAGACTCTAGATCAGAAACAGTCAGAGATGAGCCAAGTTTTGAAACACAAAATTTTGCTGAAGTTTACCAAGAAATTTGATTAGTTCTAAATTAATTTGTCATAAATCGTTATAAATCAGATCAACGTCTACAACCCCAGTTCTCTCCTGCCCTACAGGTGGAAGCCGTTCTTCTGCCATGTGCTTTTCCTCCTTTTCCACACCATCTAACATCGATGAGAACATGTCATCAGGGACATGGGTGCTATAGTGCAGCGCTAAGTTTTAGGCAGATAACAGTGAGAGACAACAATCTCCCGTATTCTTCATATGTCTGGGCTATGGGGTAGAGTGGCAAGATGAAAGCCTTTTCTTACAAAGAAAAACATCCAAGCCAGGCTACATTTTGAAAAAACACATCTGAAGTCTCCCAAAAGCATGTGGGAAAAGGTGTTATGGTCTGATGAAACCAAGGTTGAACTTTTTGGCCATAATTCAAAAAGATATGTTTGGCGCAAAAACAACACGGCACATCACCAAAAGAAGACCATACCCACAGTGAAGCATGGTGGTGGCAGCATTATGCTTTGGGCTGTTTTTCTTCAGCTGGACTGGGGCCTTAGTTAAGCTAGAGGGAATTATTAACAGTTCCAAATACCAGTCAATATTGGCACAAAACCTTCAGGCTTCTGCTAGAAAGCTGAACATGAAGAGGAACTTCATCTTTCAGCATGACAGCGACCCAAAGCATACAGTACATCCAAATCAACAAAGAAATGGCTTCACCAGAAGAAGATTAAAGTTTTGGAATGGCCCAGCCAGAGCACAGACCTGAATCCGATTGAAAATCTGTGAGGTGATCTGAAGAGGGCTGTGCACAGGAGATGCCCTCACGATCTGACAGATTTGGAGTGTTTTTGCAAAGAAGAGTGGGCAAATCTTGCCAAGTCAAAATGTGCCATGCTGATAGACTCATACACAAAGACTGAGTGCTGTAATAAAATCAAAAGGTGCTTCAACAAAGTATTAGTTTAGGGGTGTGCAACCATATTATTTTATTTTTATATTTTTTCTTCCCTCTATCTAAAAGATTTCAGTTTGTTTTTCAATTGAGTTGTACAGTTTATAGGTCACATTAAAGGTGGAAAAAGTTCTGAAATGATTTATCTTTGTCTAATTTTTATACATCACAGAAACCTGACATTTTAACAGGGGTGTGTAGACTTTTTATATCCACTGTACCTAGTTTATCTGCTGCTCCATTAATAATTAATTTGTTCAGTTATGCATAGACGTACTGTTGCATAAGACTCATTGTCAATAGGTGGTGTAATGTATAGGCACATTTATATAATTCATGTGCTGCGCCATTTATACTTAATCTATTCTGTTAAACATAGACTGACTGTGCCTCAGACTTCGTCTCAACAGCAGGTCTTATATATAGGTGTGTGTATCTAGTTCATCAGCTGCACCAATAATAATTAATCTGTTCAGTTATACATAAAAGTATAACTCATTGTCAATAACTCAATAAAAGACTCATTGTCAACAGGCAGTGTAATATATACCGTATTTTTCGCTTTATAAGACGCACTTTTTCCCCCCCAAAAGTGGGGGGAAAATGGCCGTGCGTCTTATAAAGCGAATACTTCGCTGGCCGCTATGCTGCACAGCGCGGCCAGCGAAGTATCAGTGACAGTGTGGAGGGAGGAGGCGGAGACACTCATGGCGGGGCCCGGTACAGTGACTCTACTCTAATACACCGGGCCCCGCAACTGTTAAACATTCAATCTGATCTATATCTAATAGTATATGCTCTGTACGGCTCTTACTGTAGTACCGTAAGTATAGCGCAGACCGGCATCTCCCTCGGTCATGCGCCGCTTGCCGCACC